>NW_028113145.1:22500-45000 GCF_964234715.1 Podarcis melisellensis | reverse complement strand
GTGCTTCGTGTTGTTGTAGGCAAACTCAGCCATCGGCAGGTAGTCCACCCACGCTGCGGGTCGCTGATTGGCGTAACACCTCAGGTACTGCTGCATGATCGCGTTGACCCTCTCTGCTTGGCCGTTGGTCTGTGGATGTCTCGCCGACGCTAGGTCGATCTTGACGTGCAGGATACCCAGAAGCTTCTGCCAGAAGTTGGAAACAAATTGGCGCCCCCTGTCGGACAGGACGGACTGCGGTAGTCCATGCACTCGATGAAGAGTTTGGCGGTCTGTTCTGCCGTCGCCACCTTGGCACAAGGAATGAAGTGCGCCATCTTGGTGAACAAGTCCACAACCACCAGTACCGCCGTCTTGCCCCTGGAGCTGGGCAGGTCAGTAACAAAATCCAGGGCTACCCTCTCCCACGGCTGCTGCGGCGTCTCCAGCGGTTCCAGCAATCCCGCTGGCTTCTGGTGTACTGGTTTGGACCTCTGACAGGTGTCACATCTGGCGACGTAATCCGCCACCTCTCCCCGCATCTGGGGCCACCAAAAGTCCCTGGCCACTAATTCTATTGTCTTCTCCTTGCCGAAGTGGCCCGCACTGGGGGCGTCGTGCAATTGCTGCAGAACCTTTGCGCGAAGCTCGTCGTTTGGCACGTAGAGGGCACCCTTGCGAGTCAAGAGCCCGTCTCGCAACTGGAACTCATCGTCTCTCTACGACCCGCTGCGCAGCTCCTCCATCTTGGATTGTGCAAATTGATCCGCTTGCAACGCGCGTCGCACCGCGTCCAGATCGACTGCGATGGCTGCGCACGCCCACGCCTGCGGTGCGAAAATGTGCTTCGCTGCTATTGGTGCCGTCTCCTCAAGGTATTGCGGTTTCCTGGAGAGTGCGTGAGCTATAACATTGGAGTCCCCCGGGATGTATTCTATCTTGAAGTCGAAATCCGCAAAGAATTCTGCCCAGCGCATGTGTCTTTGGGTCTGCAGCTTCGCCGTTCGCCAATACTCCAAGTTCTTGTGATCCGTGCGCACCTGCACTGTGTGCTTGGCTCCTATGAGGAAGTGTCGCCACGCTTTGAAAGCTGCATGAATGGCCAACAGCTCCCTGTCCCATATGGTGTAGTTCTGCTCCGTCTTGCTGAGCTTCCGGGAGTAGAAGGCGCCCGGCCTCCAATTGCCTTGCGGATCCTCCTGCAGAAGGACGGCTCCAACCGCTCTGTCTGACGCGTCGGTTTCTACCCGCATGGGCCTGCCGGGATTCACGTGCAGTAGCTGTTCCTCGGAGGCGAAGAGGCCTTTAAGCTTCCGAAAAGAGCGCTCTGCCTGTTCCGTCCAAGCGAACTTCTTCTTCTTGGAACTGAGGGTGTCCGTGATTGCTGCCGTCTCCTTTGCAAAACCTTTGATGAACTTGCGATAAAAATTGGCAAATCCGATGAATCTCTGGACTTCCTTCCGATTGCGTGGGCTCTTCCAGTCCAACACCGCTTGGACCTTGACTCTGTCCATGGCCAGCCCCTCGTCGGACAGCTTGTAGCCAAGGAAATCCACCTCCGTCACATCAAACTGGCATTTCTCCAACTTGGCGTACAGCCTGTGCTCCCGCAACCTCTGTAGGACCTCCTTTACATCCTTCTCGTGAGCTTCCGGCGATTCCGAGAAAATCAGGATGTCGTCGAGAAAACATACACACTTCTTGTAGAGGAGTCCCGCCAGCACGTGATGCATAAATGCTTGGAAAACGTGGCTGCCATTTTGGAGACCAAACGGCATAACTCTGTATTCATACGTGCCCAGAGGCGTGAACATGGCAGTCTTCCACTCATCGCCCTTCCGAATGCGGATGAGGTTGTACGCTCCACGCAAATCCAACTTGGTGAAGATCTTACCCTTCCTAACGGTCGCTAGGAGGTCGTCAATCTTGGGCATGGGGAAGGCCTTGGGCTTAGTCAGTCTGTTTATGAACCGGTAGTCCACAATGAGTCTTTTTTGGGGCGTGTCTTTCTTCTTCACAAAGAAAACAGGACTGCCTCCCACTGCTTTGGACTCCCGGATGAACCCGCGCTTCAGATTATGCTCTATGAACTCTCTGAGCTCTTGCATCTCGTCCTCAGACATGGAATACAGCTTTGCAGTTGGCAGTTGCGCCCCCGGCACCAGGTCGATCGCACAGCCGTAAGGCCTGTGAGGCGGCAACTTGTCAGCTTCTTTCTCGCAGAAAACCTCCAAGAATCCTTCGTACTTGTGAGGCACTGCCTGCACCATGCCCAGTTGCAGCTGCTGCTCAGCCCCCTCCTCCTGATTGGTTTGGATGCAATGCTGAGCACAATACGATGAGCAGAAGGTGATTTGCCGCTGGTACCACGCTACAGCGGGACTATGCCTCTCCAGCCAACTCATGCCCAACACAATGGGCGTGTCTGACAGGTGGGTGACATTGAAGCTAATGACTTCTCGATGGTTTCCAATCTGCATCACCATGGGAGGCGTCTGCTGCACAACTTGCCCTCCCAGCAATTTCCTGCCGTCCACCGTGACCACGTTCAGAGGCGTCGTTGCAGGCAGGAGCGCTATGCTATGCTGCTTGACAAATTGTATTCCCACAAAATCCGCATTGCTCCCTGAATCAATCGTGATGGGAACTTCCAGGGAGTGTCCATTCGGCAGCTGAAGGGTTGCAGTGAGTTGCACTGCTGGCTTGGGTGGTAAAGGGTCTGTGCGGTGCAAGGGTGCTGGGGACTGTTCTACAGATCCGCCTGGCTGAGCCCCAGTAGCTCCGCTTCCAGCCAGGCACTGTCGTTTTCCCTGAGGCTGCTCTCTTTGCACCACTTCCGCTGCCACCGTTGCTAGAGCTGCAGTGTGTTTTTGGAGCCTCTGGGGGCACTCTTTCGCCATATGGTGTGCACTGTCACAGATGTAACATTTCCTGGTCCCTCTAGGAGGCTTCGCTTTCACTGCACCGGAAACAGGGGCTCTGGATGGTGTCTGAGCCCTAGCACCACCAATTTCCATCGGCTCTTCTCCCTGCCTCCCCAAGGGCGAGGGGTGCGTCTGACTGAAGTCCCTGGGGACAAAAGGGGGGGTTCTCGCTGGTGCACGCGCCTGGGGTCCCTCCCCCTCGTGCCACGGGCGTCCCTCATGTCGTATTCCGATTGCCAAAGCCCTCTGCACTACGTCTTCTAGGGTCTGGGGTCTATCTCCTCTGGCGATCTCATCCTTGACGGGGGGGCTAAGACCTTCCCAGAACAGATCTCTTACTGGTTTACTATCCTTCTCCCAGCCCAACGCAGTTAGTAACGCAAAGAATCTGGAATGATATTGACGTACAGTGGCTTTGCCTTGCCGCAGTCTGTGCATCTGCCTACGAGCAATATCCACATCCACAGATGACTGGAAACAAGCATCCATCGCTTTAATAAATTCATCAGAATTGCGGCGGGCAGGGCCATCTTCGCGCCACAAATTGCGCAACCAAGCTCTGGCCTCCCCATGCAAATGCGAAATTATGAACCCCACTTTTTCCTCCTCATCCTTAAAATCATGACGAAGCAAATGCAGTGCATACACGACGTCTGCTCTGAAGTTAGGGTAGTTTTGCAGGTTGCCATCAAAGTGCGTAACTAGGGCGCCCCCCCGCCGTCCAAGTGCAACTCCCTCCGATCTGGAACCCGGGACCCCTGCCCCTCTTGCATGCTCCCACCTTGTTTGCAGGTCCTGGCAAGCCTTCTCCAGTTCGTCATTCTTCTTCTGAGATGAAATGACTGCAGCTGTGAGGTCGGTAACCTGCTTCCTCAGCGTAAGCAGCTGTTCCTCCGTGCTCATGGCTGCTCCCGTTGGTGAGCTTTGCAAAAAAAAAAATTTTTTGCGTTCTTGGGAGGGTACTTACTGTCAGAGCCACCCGTCTGGTCCCAGCTCACAAGAGACCCAAATCCGATCCAGTTTATTTACAAAAAGTCTTTATTGAAGATCATTGCTCCATTTACATTCCATCTTTGTGACTCTACGTCTGTAACGTTAGACCGCTGAAGTACCTTCTGAATCCGTACCGCCTCTACACCAATTTAAGAGGCTTGTGCTGGACCACCTCTTCCTCTCCTTCCTTTTCCGCAGGGTCTTTCTGCCCCCCTGGGTTCCCCCTCGCCGGGACTCGCCCGAGGCTGAATCCTCTGACGCCTCTGCCCCCCTCCTTCTCGCTTTGGGGCCGGGCTCCTCCCCAGGGCTCTCCTCACTTCCGCGCGCCTCTACATTTGAACTTGGCGTGCGTACGTTGCTTCTGACCTTTCTCTCGACCGCTACACTGCTCCCGGTGCTGCTCTCCACCCCTTCCGGCTGAGCGTCCTGCTCCGATCTCCTTCCCCTGTCTCCTTCTTGCTCTGCTCCCTCTGACACACTGGTAACTCCACCCCCTTCACTCCGTTCCGGCTGAGAAGCCGGCTCCGGTGTCCAACTCCCACTTGGTCTTCTCCCTTCGCTCCCCTGCTCCTCACTGCTTCCCCCTTGGCCTCCTTTTGGTCTGACCAGGGGGGCCCCCTTTTGGGAGTCCTCTGACTCACTGGACAGACTCATGGACGACCTTTGGTCATCGTCATCCTCCTCCTCATCTCTCTGGGATTCTTCCCCCTCGCTCTCTGTCTCCTCCCCCATCTGCTCTTCTCTCCCTGAAACCCTGACCCTAACCCTAACCCTAACCCTAACGCCTAACCCTAACCCCTAACCCTAACCCTAACCCTAACCCTAAAACCCTAACCCTAACCCTAACCCTAACCCTAACCCTAACCCTAACCCCTAACCCTAACCCTAACTGTCAGAGCCACCCGTCTGGTCCCAGCTCACAAGAGACCCGAATCCGATCCAGTTTATTTACAAAAAGTCTTTATTGAAGATCATTGCTCCATTTACATTCCATCTTTGTGACTCTACGTCTGTAACGTTAGACCGCTGAAGTACCCTCTGAATCCGTCCCGCCTCTACACCAATTTAAGAGGCTTGTGCTGGACCACCTCTTCCTCTCCTTCCTTTTCCGCAGGGTCTTTCTGCCCCCCTGGGTTCCCCCTCGCCGGGACTCGCCCGAGGCTGAATCCTCTGACGCCTCCGCCCCCCTCCTTCTAGCTTTGGGGCCGGGCTCCTCCCCAGGGCTCTCCTCACTTCCGCGCGCCTCTACATTTGAACTTGGCGCGCGTACGTTGCTTCTGACCTTTCTCTCGACCGCTACACTGCTCCCGGTGCTGCTCTCCACCCCTTCCGGCTGAGCGCCCTGCTCCGATCTCCTTCCCCTGTCTCCTTCTTGCTCTGCTCCCTCTGACACACTGGTAACTCCACCCCCTTCACTCCGTTCCGGCTGAGAAGCCGGCTCCGGTGTCCAACTCCCACTGGGGCTTCTCCCTTCGCTCCCCTGCTCCTCACTGTTTCCCCCTTGGCCTCCCTTTGGTCTGACCAGGGGGGCCCCCTTTTGGGAGTCCTCTGACTCACTGGACAGACTCATGGACGACCTTTGGTCATCGTCATCCTCCTCCTCATCTCTCTGGGATTCTTCCCCCTCGCTCTCTGTCTCCTCCCCCATCTGCTCTTCTCTCCCTGAAACCCTGACATCCATCCCCCCTCGAAGCCCCCCCTTCCCCCCTCCCGCTCGGCGGGTGCCGGTTGTGGAAACTGCGGCTCCTCGGGGGTAGGCTCAGGATACAGGTCGTCTACGTCAATGTTCTCTGCTGGCAGTTCTGTGTATGTGTGTTCGAACTCGGGTTCTTCACCCAAAGCCATCTCAGTCTCTTCTTCCATTGCTACTTCCTCTGGTGCTGCCCGCCAAGGCCCCATCATCCACCTCTTACGCCATTCCTCCTCTGGTTGCTCCTCCCACCAATCCGAAGGTAGTGTGTCCACTCCCGAACACGATCCCCTGGGCGTGCTCGATTCTGCCGTTCTTTCCTCGGAGGAAGAGAAACCCCTGAACGTGCTATCTGACAATGTGGGTGTGAAAAGCCAGTCATCAAAGTACTCAGCTGGCATGGGTCTATGTGGGAAAAGTGCATGGAACTCTTCTTTCAAAAGGGGTTCGTCTAACGCGTAGCCCGGCACCCAACTATTGGCAGTGGCTGGGGTGCCCTCTCTGGCGAGAAAGTATTCAACCCCCTCTGCCCCCCATCTCGAGTCCAGTATCTCTGTGACCTCGTTGAGGGGTTCGGCCCTAGGCGACCCCCCCCTCTTGGGTGACTCTTTGCGTGGGTCTGGTACTGTTTCTGACTCTTGAAACCTATGCGGGGCCTTGTAGGGAGTGAGCACCGACCTATGAAAGACCGGGTGTACTCTGGAGCCTTCTGGAAGGGCCAGGCGAAATGCTACAGGATTGATCCTAGCCTCAACTTGGTATGGTCCTAGCTGCCTGTGTCCTAGCTTCTTCTTGGCTAACGATTTGGCTGGCATCGCTTGGGCCGCTAACCATACCCAGTCCCCCACCTGGATGTCTTCTCCCGCCCTTCTGTGTTTGTCCGCCTGCACCTTATAGGCTTGTTTGGCCAGCTCCAAATGTCTCCTCAGCTCCTCGTGCACCTCTTGCAACTCTGCTGCAAACTGGTCGGCCTCTTGCGGCACTCCCTCTCCTGGTGCTACAAGCCTCGGAAAGGTTCTGGGATGACGGCCATTGTTCGCGAAGAACGGCGTCACCCCCGTCGATGCGTGCTTCGTGTTGTTGTAGGCAAACTCAGCCATCGGCAGGTAGTCCACCCACGCTGCGGGTCGCTGATTGGCGTAACACCTCAGGTACTGCTGCATGATCGCGTTGACCCTCTCTGCTTGGCCGTTGGTCTGTGGATGTCTCGCCGACGCTAGGTCGATCTTGACGTGCAGGATACCCAGAAGCTTCTGCCAGAAGTTGGAAACAAATTGGCGCCCCCTGTCGGACAGGACTGACTGCGGTAGTCCATGCACTCTGAACACGTGGTCGATGAAGAGTTTGGCGGTCTGTTCTGCCGTCGCCACCTTGGCACAAGGAATGAAGTGCGCCATCTTGGTGAACAAGTCCACAACCACCAGTACCGCCGTCTTGCCCCTGGAGCTGGGCAGGTCAGTAACAAAATCCAGGGCTACCCTCTCCCACGGCTGCTGCGGCGTCTCCAGCGGTTCCAGCAATCCCGCTGGCTTCTGGTGTACTGGTTTGGACCTCTGACAGGTGTCACATCTGGCGACGTAATCCGCCACCTCTCCCCGCATCTGGGGCCACCAAAAGTCCCTGGCCACTAATTCTATTGTCTTCTCCTTGCCGAAGTGGCCCGCACTGGGGGCGTCGTGCAATTGCTGCAGAACCTTTGCGCGAAGCTCGTCGTTTGGCACGTAGAGGGCACCCTTGCGAGTCAAGAGCCCGTCTCGCAACTGGAACTCATCGTCTCTCTGCGACCCGCTGCGCAGCTCCTCCATCTTGGATTGTGCAAATTGATCCGCTTGCAACGCGCGTCGCACCGCGTCCAGATCGACTGCGATGGCTGCGCACGCCCACGCCTGCGGTGCGAAAATGTGCTTCGCTGCTATTGGTGCCGTCTCCTCAAGGTATTGCGGTTTCCTGGAGAGTGCGTCAGCTATAACATTGGAGTCCCCCGGGATGTATTCTATCTTGAAGTCGAAATCCGCAAAGAATTCTGCCCAGCGCATGTGTCTTTGGGTCTGCAGCTTCGCCGTTCGCCAATACTCCAAGTTCTTGTGATCCGTGCGCACCTGCACTGTGTGCTTGGCTCCTATGAGGAAGTGTCGCCACGCTTTGAAAGCTGCATGAATGGCCAACAGCTCCCTGTCCCATATGGTGTAGTTCTGCTCCGTCTTGCTGAGCTTCCGGGAGTAGAAGGCGCCCGGCCTCCAATTGCCTTGCGGATCCTCCTGCAGAAGGACGGCTCCAACCGCTCTGTCTGACGCGTCGGTTTCTACCCGCATGGGCCTGCCGGGATTCACGTGCAGTAGCTGTTCCTCGGAGGCGAAGAGGCCTTTAAGCTTCCGAAAAGAGCGCTCTGCCTGTTCCGTCCAAGCGAACTTCTTCTTCTTGGAACTGAGGGTGTCCGTGATTGCTGCCGTCTCCTTTGCAAAACCTTTGATGAACTTGCGATAAAAATTGGCAAATCCGATGAATCTCTGGACTTCCTTCCGATTGCGTGGGCTCTTCCAGTCCAACACCGCTTGGACCTTGACTCTGTCCATGGCCAGCCCCTCGTCGGACAGCTTGTAGCCAAGGAAATCCACCTCCGTCACATCAAACTGGCATTTCTCCAACTTGGCGTACAGCCTGTGCTCCCGCAACCTCTGTAGGACCTCCTTTACATCCTTCTCGTGAGCTTCCGGCGATTCCGAGAAAATCAGGATGTCGTCGAGAAAACATACACACTTCTTGTAGAGGAGTCCCGCCAGCACGTGATGCATAAATGCTTGGAAAACGTGGCTGCCATTTTGGAGACCAAACGGCATAACTCTGTATTCATACGTGCCCAGAGGCGTGAACATGGCAGTCTTCCACTCATCGCCCTTCCGAATGCGGATGAGGTTGTACGCTCCACGCAAATCCAACTTGGTGAAGATCTTACCCTTCCTAACGGTCGCTAGGAGGTCGTCAATCTTGGGCATGGGGAAGGCCTTGGGCTTAGTCAGTCTGTTTATGAACCGGTAGTCCACAATGAGTCTTTTTTGGGGCGTGTCTTTCTTCTTCACAAAGAAAACAGGACTGCCTCCCACTGCTTTGGACTCCCGGATGAACCCGCGCTTCAGATTATGCTCTATGAACTCTCTGAGCTCTTGCATCTCGTCCTCAGACATGGAATACAGCTTTGCAGTTGGCAGTTGCGCCCCCGGCACCAGGTCGATCGCACAGCCGTAAGGCCTGTGAGGCGGCAACTTGTCAGCTTCTTTCTCGCAGAAAACCTCCAAGAATCCTTCGTACTTGTGAGGCACTGCCTGCACCATGCCCAGTTGCAGCTGCTGCTCAGCCCCCTCCTCCTGATTGGTTTGGATGCAATGCTGAGCACAATACGATGAGCAGAAGGTGATTTGCCGCTGGTACCACGCTACAGCGGGACTATGCCTCTCCAGCCAACTCATGCCCAACACAATGGGCGTGTCTGACAGGTGGGTGACATTGAAGCTAATGACTTCTCGATGGTTTCCAATCTGCATCACCATGGGAGGCGTCTGCTGCACAACTTGCCCTCCCAGCAATTTCCTGCCGTCCACCGTGACCACGTTCAGAGGCGTCGTTGCAGGCAGGAGCGCTATGCTATGCTGCTTGACAAATTGTATTCCCACAAAATCCGCATTGCTCCCTGAATCAATCGTGATGGGAACTTCCAGGGAGTGTCCATTCGGCAGCTGAAGGGTTGCAGTGAGTTGCACTGCTGGCTTGGGTGGTAAAGGGTCTGTGCGGTGCAAGGGTGCTGGGGACTGTTCTACAGATCCGCCTGGCTGAGCCCCAGTAGCTCCGCTTCCAGCCAGGCACTGTCGTTTCCCTGAGGCTGCTCTCTTTGCACCACTTCCGCTGCCACCGTTGCTAGAGCTGCAGTGTGTTTTTGGAGCCTCTGGGGGCACTCTTTCGCCATATGGTGTGCACTGTCACAGATGTAACATTTCCTGGTCCCTCTAGGAGGCTTCGCTTTCACTGCACCGGAAACAGGGGCTCTGGATGGTGTCTGAGCCCTAGCACCACCAATTTCCATCGGCTCTTCTCCCTGCCTCCCCAAGGGCGAGGGGTGCGTCTGACTGAAGTCCCTGGGGACAAAAGGGGGGGTTCTCGCTGGTGCACGCGCCTGGGGTCCCTCCCCCTCGTGCCACGGGCGTCCCTCATGTCGTATTCCGATTGCCAAAGCCCTCTGCACTACGTCTTCTAGGGTCTGGGGTCTATTTCCTCTGGCGATCTCATCCTTGACGGGGGGGCTAAGACCTTCCCAGAACAGATCTCTTACTGGTTTACTATCCTTCTCCCAGCCCAACGCAGTTAGTAACGCAAAGAATCTGGAATGATATTGACGTACAGTGGCTTTGCCTTGCCGCAGTCTGTGCATCTGCCTACGAGCAATATCCACATCCACAGATGACTGGAAACAAGCATCCATCGCTTTAATAAATTCACCAGAATTGCGGCGGGCAGGGCCATCTTCGCGCCACAAATTGCGCAACCAAGCTCTGGCCTCCCCATGCAAATGCGAAATTATGAACCCCACTTTTTCCTCCTCATCCTTAAAATCATGACGAAGCAAATGCAGTGCATACACGACGTCTGCTCTGAAGTTAGGGTAGTTTTGCAGGTTGCCATCAAAGTGCGTAACTAGGGCGCCCCCCCGCCGTCCAAGTGCAACTCCCTCCGATCTGGAACCCGGGACCCCTGCCCCTCTTGCATGCTCCCACCTTGTTTGCAGGTCCTGGCAAGCCTTCTCCAGTTCGTCATTCTTCTTCTGAGATGAAATGACTGCAGCTGTGAGGTCGGTAACCTGCTTCCTCAGCGTAAGCAGCTGTTCCTCCGTGCTCATGGCTGCTCCCGTTGGTGAGCTTTGCAAAAAAAAAATTTTTTTGCGTTCTTGGGAGGGTACTTACTGTCAGAGCCACCCGTCTGGTCCCAGCTCACAAGAGACCCAAATCCGATCCAGTTTATTTACAAAAAGTCTTTATTGAAGATCATTGCTCCATTTACATTCCATCTTTGTGACTCTACGTCTGTAACGTTAGACCGCTGAAGTACCTTCTGAATCCGTACCGCCTCTACACCAATTTAAGAGGCTTGTGCTGGACCACCTCTTCCTCTCCTTCCTTTTCCGCAGGGTCTTTCTGCCCCCCTGGGTTCCCCCTCGCCGGGACTCGCCCGAGGCTGAATCCTCTGACGCCTCTGCCCCCCTCCTTCTCGCTTTGGGGCCGGGCTCCTCCCCAGGGCTCTCCTCACTTCCGCGCGCCTCTACATTTGAACTTGGCGCGCGTACGTTGCTTCTGACCTTTCTCTCGACCGCTACACTGCTCCCGGTGCTGCTCTCCACCCCTTCCGGCTGAGCGTCCTGCTCCGATCTCCTTCCCCTGTCTCCTTCTTGCTCTGCTCCCTCTGACACACTGGTAACTCCACCCCCTTCACTCCGTTCCGGCTGAGAAGCCAGCTCCGGTGTCCAACTCCCACTGGGTCTTCTCCCTTTGCTCCCCTGCTCCTCACTGCTTCCCCCTTGGCCTCCTTTTGGTCTGACCAGGGGGGCCCCCTTTTGGGAGTCCTCTGACTCACTGGACAGACTCATGGACGACCTTTGGTCATCGTCATCCTCCTCCTCATCTCTCTGGGATTCTTCCCCCTCGCTCTCTGTCTCCTCCCCCATCTGCTCTTCTCTCCCTGAAACCCTGACCCTAACCCTAACCCTAACCCTAACGCCTAACCCTAACCCCTAACCCTAACCCTAACCCTAACCCTAAAACCCTAACCCTAACCCTAACCCTAACCCTAACCCTAACCCTAACCCTAACCCTAACCCTAACCCCTAACCCCTAACCCTAACCCTAACTGTCAGAGCCACCCGTCTGGTCCCAGCTCACAAGAGACCCGAATCCGATCCAGTTTATTTACAAAAAGTCTTTATTGAAGATCATTGCTCCATTTACATTCCATCTTTGTGACTCTACGTCTGTAACGTTAGACCGCTGAAGTACCCTCTGAATCCTTCCCGCCTCTACACCAATTTAAGAGGCTTGTGCTGGACCACCTCTTCCTCTCCTTCCTTTTCCGCAGGGTCTTTCTGCCCCCCTGGGTTCCCCCTCGCCGGGACTCGCCCGAGGCTGAATCCTCTGACGCCTCCGCCCCCTCCTTCTAGCTTTGGGGCCGGGCTCCTCCCCAGGGCTCTCCTCACTTCCGCGCGCCTCTACATTTGAACTTGGCGCGCGTACGTTGCTTCTGACCTTTCTCTCGACCGCTACACTGCTCCCGGTGCTGCTCTCCACCCCTTCCGGCTGAGCGCCCTGCTCCGATCTCCTTCCCCTGTCTCCTTCTTGCTCTGCTCCCTCTGACACACTGGTAACTCCACCCCCTTCACTCCGTTCCGGCTGAGAAGCCGGCTCCGGTGTCCAACTCCCACTGGGGCTTCTCCCTTCGCTCCCCTGCTCCTCACTGTTTCCCCCTTGGCCTCCCTTTGGTCTGACCAGGGGGGCCCCCTTTTGGGAGTCCTCTGACTCACTGGACAGACTCATGGACGACCTTTGGTCATCGTCATCCTCCTCCTCATCTCTCTGGGATTCTTCCCCCTCGCTCTCTGTCTCCTCCCCCATCTGCTCTTCTCTCCCTGAAACCCTGACCCTAACCCTAACCCTAACCCTAACGCCTAACCCTAACCCCTAACCCTAACCCTAACCCTAACCCTAAAACCCTAACCCTAACCCTAACCCTAACCCTAACCCTAACCCTAACCCTAACCCTAACCCTAACCCCTAACCCCTAACCCTAACCCTAACTGTCAGAGCCACCCGTCTGGTCCCAGCTCACAAGAGACCCGAATCCGATCCAGTTTATTTACAAAAAGTCTTTATTGAAGATCATTGCTCCATTTACATTCCATCTTTGTGACTCTACGTCTGTAACGTTAGACCGCTGAAGTACCCTCTGAATCCTTCCCGCCTCTACACCAATTTAAGGGGCTTGTGCTGGACCACCTCTTCCTCTCCTTCCTTTTCCGCAGGGTCTTTCTGCCCCCCTGGGTTCCCCCTCGCCGGGACTCGCCCGAGGCTGAATCCTCTGACGCCTCCGCCCCCTCCTTCTAGCTTTGGGGCCGGGCTCCTCCCCAGGGCTCTCCTCACTTCCGCGCGCCTCTACATTTGAACTTGGCGCGCGTACGTTGCTTCTGACCTTTCTCTCGACCGCTACACTGCTCCCGGTGCTGCTCTCCACCCCTTCCGGCTGAGCGCCCTGCTCCGATCTCCTTCCCCTGTCTCCTTCTTGCTCTGCTCCCTCTGACACACTGGTAACTCCACCCCCTTCACTCCGTTCCGGCTGAGAAGCCGGCTCCGGTGTCCAACTCCCACTGGGGCTTCTCCCTTCGCTCCCCTGCTCCTCACTGTTTCCCCCTTGGCCTCCCTTTGGTCTGACCAGGGGGGCCCCCTTTTGGGAGTCCTCTGACTCACTGGACAGACTCATGGACGACCTTTGGTCATCGTCATCCTCCTCCTCATCTCTCTGGGATTCTTCCCCCTCGCTCTCTGTCTCCTCCCCCATCTGCTCTTCTCTCCCTGAAACCCTGACATCCATCCCCCCTCGAAGCCCCCCCTTCCCCCCTCCCGCTCGGCGGGTGCCGGTTGTGGAAACTGCGGCTCCTCGGGGGTAGGCTCAGGATACAGGTCGTCTATGTCAATGTTCTCTGCTGGCAGTTCTGTGTATGTGTGTTCGAACTCGGGTTCTTCACCCAAAGCCATCTCAGTCTCTTCTTCCATTGCTACTTCCTCTGGTGCTGCCCGCCAAGGCCCCATCATCCACCTCTTACGCCATTCCTCCTCTGGTTGCTCCTCCCACCAATCCGAAGGTAGTGTGTCCACTCCCGAACACGATCCCCTGGGCGTGCTCGATTCTGCCGTTCTTTCCTCGGAGGAAGAGAAACCCCTGAACGTGCTATCTGACAATGTGGGTGTGAAAAGCCAGTCATCAAAGTACTCAGCTGGCATGGGTCTATGTGGGAAAAGTGCATGGAACTCTTCTTTCAAAAGGGGTTCGTCTAACGCGTAGCCCGGCACCCAACTATTGGCAGTGGCTGGGGTGCCCTCTCTGGCGAGAAAGTATTCAACCCCCTCTGCCCCCCATCTCGAGTCCAGTATCTCTGTGACCTCGTTGAGGGGTTCGGCCCTAGGCGACCCCCCCCTCTTGGGTGACTCTGTAGAACAGTCCCCAGCACCCTTGCACCGCACAGACCCTTTACCACCCAAGCCAGCAGTGCAACTCACTGCAACCCTTCAGCTGCCGAATGGACACTCCCTGGAAGTTCCCATCACGATTGATTCAGGGAGCAATGCGGATTTTGTGGGAATACAATTTGTCAAGCAGCATAGCATAGCGCTCCTGCCTGCAACGACGCCTCTGAACGTGGTCACGGTGGACGGCAGGAAATTGCTGGGAGGGCAAGTTGTGCAGCAGACGCCTCCCATGGTGATGCAGATTGGAAACCATCGAGAAGTCATTAGCTTCAATGTCACCCACCTGTCAGACACGCCCATTGTGTTGGGCATGAGTTGGCTGGAGAAGCATAGTCCCGCTGTAGCGTGGTACCAGCGGCAAATCACCTTCTGCTCATCGTATTGTGCTCAGCATTGCATCCAAACCAATCAGGAGGAGGGGGCTGAGCAGCAGCTGCAACTGGGCATGGTGCAGGCAGTGCCTCACAAGTACGAAGGATTCTTGGAGGTTTTCTGCGAGAAAGAAGCTGACAAGTTGCCGCCTCACAGGCCTTACGGCTGTGCGATCGACCTGGTGCCGGGGGCGCAACTGCCAACTGCAAAGCTGTATTCCATGTCTGAGGACGAGATGCAAGAGCTCAGAGAGTTCATAGAGCATAATCTGAAGCGCGGGTTCATCCGGGAATCCAAAGCAGTGGGAGGCAGTCCTGTTTTCTTTGTGAAGAAGAAAGACACGCCCCAAAAAAGACTCATTGTGGACTACCGGTTCATAAACAGACTGACTAAGCCCAAGGCCTTCCCCATGCCCAAGATTGACGACCTCCTAGCGACCGTTAGGAAGGGTAAGATCTTCACCAAGTTGGATTTGCGTGGAGCGTACAACCTCATCCGCATTCGGAAGGGCGATGAGTGGAAGACTGCCATGTTCACGCCTCTGGGCACGTATGAATACAGAGTTATGCCGTTTGGTCTCCAAAATGGCAGCCACGTTTTCCAAGCATTTATGCATCACGTGCTGGCGGGACTCCTCTACAAGAAGTGTGTATGTTTTCTCGACGACATCCTGATTTTCTCGGAATCGCCGGAAGCTCACGAGAAGGATGTAAAGGAGGTCCTACAGAGGTTGCGGGAGCACAGGCTGTACGCCAAGTTGGAGAAATGCCAGTTTGATGTGACGGAGGTGGATTTCCTTGGCTACAAGCTGTCCGACGAGGGGCTGGCCATGGACAGAGTCAAGGTCCAAGCGGTGTTGGACTGGAAGAGCCCACGCAATCGGAAGGAAGTCCAGAGATTCATCGGATTTGCCAATTTTTATCGCAAGTTCATCAAAGGTTTTGCAAAGGAGACGGCAGCAATCACGGACACCCTCAGTTCCAAGAAGAAGAAGTTCGCTTGGACGGAACAGGCAGAGCGCTCTTTTCGGAAGCTTAAAGGCCTCTTCGCCTCCGAGGAACAGCTACTGCACGTGAATCCCGGCAGGCCCATGCGGGTAGAAACCGACGCGTCAGACAGAGCGGTTGGAGCCGTCCTTCTGCAGGAGGATCCGCAAGGCAATTGGAGGCCGGGCGCCTTCTACTCCCGGAAGCTCAGCAAGACGGAGCAGAACTACACCATATGGGACAGGGAGCTGTTGGCCATTCATGCAGCTTTCAAAGCGTGGCGACACTTCCTCATAGGAGCCAAGCACACAGTGCAGGTGCGCACGGATCACAAGAACTTGGAGTATTGGCGAACGGCGAAGCTGCAGACCCAAAGACACATGCGCTGGGCAGAATTCTTTGCGGATTTCGACTTCAAGATAGAATACATCCCGGGGGACTCCAATGTTATAGCTGACGCACTCTCCAGGAAACCGCAATACCTTGAGGAGACGGCACCAATAGCAGCGAAGCACATTTTCGCACCGCAGGCGTGGGCGTGCGCAGCCATCGCAGTCGATCTGGACGCGGTGCGACGCGCGTTGCAAGCGGATCAATTTGCACAATCCAAGATGGAGGAGCTGCGCAGCGGGTCGCAGAGAGACGATGAGTTCCAGTTGCGAGACGGGCTCTTGACTCGCAAGGGTGCCCTCTACGTGCCAAACGACGAGCTTCGCGCAAAGGTTCTGCAGCAATTGCACGACGCCCCCAGTGCGGGCCACTTCGGCAAGGAGAAGACAATAGAATTAGTGGCCAGGGACTTTTGGTGGCCCCAGATGCGGGGAGAGGTGGCGGATTACGTCGCCAGATGTGACACCTGTCAGAGGTCCAAACCAGTACACCAGAAGCCAGCGGGATTGCTGGAACCGCTGGAGACGCCGCAGCAGCCGTGGGAGAGGGTAGCCCTGGATTTTGTTACTGACCTGCCCAGCTCCAGGGGCAAGACGGCGGTACTGGTGGTTGTGGACTTGTTCACCAAGATGGCGCACTTCCTTCCTTGTGCCAAGGTGGCGACGGCAGAACAGACCGCCAAACTCTTCATCGACCACATGTTCAGAGTGCATGGACTACCGCAGTCAGTCCTGTCCGACAGGGGGCGCCAATTTGTTTCCAACTTCTGGCAGAAGCTTCTGGGTATCCTGCACGTCAAGATCGACCTAGCGTCGGCGAGACATCCACAGACCAACGGCCAAGCAGAGAGGGTCAACGCGATCATGCAGCAGTACCTGAGGTGTTACGCCAATCAGCGACCCGCAGCGTGGGTGGACTACCTGCCGATGGCTGAGTTTGCCTACAACAACACGAAGCACGCATCGACGGGGGTGACGCCGTTCTTCGCGAACAATGGCCGTCATCCCAGAACCTTTCCGAGGCTTGTAGCACCAGGAGAGGGAGTGCCGCAAGAGGCCGACCAGTTTGCAGCAGAGTTGCAAGAGGTGCACGAGGAGCTGAGGAGACATTTGGAGCTGGCCAAACAAGCCTATAAGGTGCAGGCGGACAAACACAGAAGGGCGGGAGAAGACATCCAGGTGGGGGACTGGGTATGGTTAGCGGCCCAAGCGATGCCAGCCAAATCGTTAGCCAAGAAGAAGCTAGGACACAGGCAGCTAGGACCATACCAAGTTGAGGCTAGGATCAATCCTGTAGCATTTCGCCTGGCCCTTCCAGAAGGCTCCAGAGTACACCCGGTCTTTCATAGGTCGGTGCTCACTCCCTACAAGGCCCCGCATAGGTTTCAAGAGTCAGAAACAGTACCAGACCCACGCAAAGAGTCACCCAAGAGGGGGGGTCGCCTAGGGCCGAACCCCTCAACGAGGTCACAGAGATACTGGACTCGAGATGGGGGGCAGAGGGGGTTGAATACTTTCTCGCCAGAGAGGGCACCCCAGCCACTGCCAATAGTTGGGTGCCGGGCTATGCGTTAGACGAACCCCTTTTGAAAGAAGAGTTCCATGCACTTTTCCCACATAGACCCATGCCAGCTGAGTACTTTGATGACTGGCTTTTCACACCCACATTGTCAGATAGCACGTTCAGGGGTTTCTCTTCCTCCGAGGAAAGAACGGCAGAATCGAGCACGCCCAGGGGATCGTGTTCGGGAGTGGACACACTACCTTCGGATTGGTGGGAGGAGCAACCAGAGGAGGAATGGCGTAAGAGGTGGATGATGGGGCCTTGGCGGGCAGCACCAGAGGAAGTAGCAATGGAAGAAGAGACTGAGATGGCTTTGGGTGAAGAACCCGAGTTCGAACACACATACACAGAACTGCCAGCAGAGAACATTGACGTAGACGACCTGTATCCTGAGCCTACCCCCGAGGAGCCGCAGTTTCCACAACCGGCACCCGCCGAGCGGGAGGGGGGAAGGGGGGGCTTCGAGGGGGGATGGATGTCAGGGTTTCAGGGAGAGAAGAGCAGATGGGGGAGGAGACAGAGAGCGAGGGGGAAGAATCCCAGAGAGATGAGGAGGAGGATGACGATGACCAAAGGTCGTCCATGAGTCTGTCCAGTGAGTCAGAGGACTCCCAAAAGGGGGCCCCCCTGGTCAGACCAAAGGGAGGCCAAGGGGGAAACAGTGAGGAGCAGGGGAGCGAAGGGAGAAGCCCCAGTGGGAGTTGGACACCGGAGCCGGCTTCTCAGCCGGAACGGAGTGAAGGGGGTGGAGTTACCAGTGTGTCAGAGGGAGCAGAGCAAGAAGGAGACAGGGGAAGGAGATCGGAGCAGGGCGCTCAGCCGGAAGGGGTGGAGAGCAGCACCGGGAGCAGTGTAGCGGTCGAGAGAAAGGTCAGAAGCAACGTACGCGCGCCAAGTTCAAATGTAGAGGCGCGCGGAAGTGAGGAGAGCCCTGGGGAGGAGCCCGGCCCCAAAGCTAGAAGGAGGGGGCGGAGGCGTCAGAGGATTCAGCCTCGGGCGAGTCCCGGCGAGGGGGAACCCAGGGGGGCAGAAAGACCCTGCGGAAAAGGAAGGAGAGGAAGAGGTGGTCCAGCACAAGCCTCTTAAATTGGTGTAGAGGCGGGACGGATTCAGAGGGTACTTCAGCGGTCTAACGTTACAGACGTAGAGTCACAAAGATGGAATGTAAATGGAGCAATGATCTTCAATAAAGACTTTTTGTAAATAAACTGGATCGGATTCGGGTCTCTTGTGAGCTGGGACCAGACGGGTGGCTCTGACAGTTAGGGTTAGGGGTTAGGGGTTAGGGGTTAGGGTTAGGGTTAGGGTTAGGGTTAGGGTTAGGGTTAGGGTTTTAGGGTTAGGGTTAGGGTTAGGGTTAGGGTTAGGGTTAGGGGTTAGGGTTAGGCGTTAGGGTTAGGGTTAGGGTTAGGGTCAGGGTTTCAGGGAGAGAAGAGCAGATGGGGGAGGAGACAGAGAGCGAGGGGGAAGAATCCCAGAGAGATGAGGAGGAGGATGACGATGACCAAAGGTCGTCCATGAGTCTGTCCAGTGAGTCAGAGGACTCCCAAAAGGGGGCCCCCCTGGTCAGACCAAAAGGAGGCCAAGGGGGAAGCAGTGAGGAGCAGGGGAGCAAAGGGAGAAGACCCAGTGGGAGTTGGACACCGGAGCTGGCTTCTCAGCCGGAACGGAGTGAAGGGGGTGGAGTTACCAGTGTGTCAGAGGGAGCAGAGCAAGAAGGAGACAGGGGAAGGAGATCGGAGCAGGACGCTCAGCCGGAAGGGGTGGAGAGCAGCACCGGGAGCAGTGTAGCGGTCGAGAGAAAGGTCAGAAGCAACGTACGCGCGCCAAGTTCAAATGTAGAGGCGCGCGGAAGTGAGGAGAGCCCTGGGGAGGAGCCCGGCCCCAAAGCGAGAAGGAGGGGGGCAGAGGCGTCAGAGGATTCAGCCTCGGGCGAGTCCCGGCGAGGGGGAACCCAGGGGGGCAGAAAGACCCTGCGGAAAAGGAAGGAGAGGAAGAGGTGGTCCAGCACAAGCCTCTTAAATTGGTGTAGAGGCGGTACGGATTCAGAAGGTACTTCAGCGGTCTAACGTTACAGACGTAGAGTCACAAAGATGGAATGTAAATGGAGCAATGATCTTCAATAAAGACTTTTTGTAAATAAACTGGATCGGATTTGGGTCTCTTGTGAGCTGGGACCAGACGGGTGGCTCTGACAGTAAGTACCCTCCCAAGAACGCAAAAAAATTTTTTTTTTGCAAAGCTCACCAACGGGAGCAGCCATGAGCACGGAGGAACAGCTGCTTACGCTGAGGAAGCAGGTTACCGACCTCACAGCTGCAGTCATTTCATCTCAGAAGAAGAATGACGAACTGGAGAAGGCTTGCCAGGACCTGCAAACAAGGTGGGAGCATGCAAGAGGGGCAGGGGTCCCGGGTTCCAGATCGGAGGGAGTTGCACTTGGACGGCGGGGGGGCGCCCTAGTTACGCACTTTGATGGCAACCTGCAAAACTACCCTAACTTCAGAGCAGACGTCGTGTATGCACTGCATTTGCTTCGTCATGATTTTAAGGATGAGGAGGAAAAAGTGGGGTTCATAATTTCGCATTTGCATGGGGAGGCCAGAGCTTGGTTGCGCAATTTGTGGCGCGAAGATGGCCCTGCCCGCCGCAATTCTGGTGAATTTATTAAAGCGATGGATGCTTGTTTCCAGTCATCTGTGGATGTGGATATTGCTCGTAGGCAGATGCACAGACTGCGGCAAGGCAAAGCCACTGTACGTCAATATCATTCCAGATTCTTTGCGTTACTAACTGCGTTGGGCTGGGAGAAGGATAGTAAACCAGTAAGAGATCTGTTCTGGGAAGGTCTTAGCCCCCCCGTCAAGGATGAGATCGCCAGAGGAGATAGACCCCAGACCCTAGAAGACGTAGTGCAGAGGGCTTTGGCAATCGGAATACGACATGAGGGACGCCCGTGGCACGAGGGGGAGGGACCCCAGGCGCGTGCACCAGCGAGAACCCCCCCTTTTGTCCCCAGGGACTTCAGTCAGACGCACCCCTCGCCCTTGGGGAGGCAGGGAGAAGAGCCGATGGAAATTGGTGGTGCTAGGGCTCAGACACCATCCAGAGCCCCTGTTTCCGGTGCAGTGAAAGCGAAGCCTCCTAGAGGGACCAGGAAATGTTACATCTGTGACAGTGCACACCATATGGCGAAAGAGTGCCCCCAGAGGCTCCAAAAACACACTGCAGCTCTAGCAACGGTGGCAGCGGAAGTGGTGCAAAGAGAGCAGCCTCAGGGAAAACGACAGTGCCTGGCTGGAAGCGGAGCTACTGGGGCTCAGCCAGGCGGATCTGTAGAACAGTCCCCAGCACCCTTGCACCGCACAGACCCTTTACCACCCAAGCCAGCAGTGCAACTCACTGCAACCCTTCAGCTGCCGAATGGACACTCCCTGGAAGTTCCCATCACGATTGATTCAGGGAGCAATGCGGATTTTGTGGGAATACAATTTGTCAAGCAGCATAGCATAGCGCTCCTGCCTGCAACGACGCCTCTGAACGTGGTCACGGTGGACGGCAGGAAATTGCTGGGAGGGCAAGTTGTGCAGCAGACGCCTCCCATGGTGATGCAGATTGGAAACCATCGAGAAGTCATTAGCTTCAATGTCACCCACCTGTCAGACACGCCCATTGTGTTGGGCATGAGTTGGCTGGAGAGGCATAGTCCCGCTGTAGCGTGGTACCAGCGGCAAATCACCTTCTGCTCATCGTATTGTGCTCAGCATTGCATCCAAACCAATCAGGAGGAGGGGGCTGAGCAGCAGCTGCAACTGGGCATGGTGCAGGCAGTGCCTCACAAGTACGAAGGATTCTTGGAGGTTTTCTGCGAGAAAGAAGCTGACAAGTTGCCGCCTCACAGGCCTTACGACTGTGCGATCGACCTGGTGCCGGGGGCGCAACTGCCAACTGCAAAGCTGTATTCCATGTCTGAGGACGAGATGCAAGAGCTCAGAGAGTTCATAGAGCATAATCTGAAGCGCGGGTTCATCCGGGAGTCCAAAGCAGTGGGAGGCAGTCCTGTTTTCTTTGTGAAGAAGAAAGACACGCCCCAAAAAAGACTCATTGTGGACTACCGGTTCATAAACAGACTGACTAAGCCCAAGGCCTTCCCCATGCCCAAGATTGACGACCTCCTAGCGACCGTTAGGAAGGGTAAGATCTTCACCAAGTTGGATTTGCGTGGAGCGTACAACCTCATCCGCATTCGGAAGGGCGATGAGTGGAAGACTGCCATGTTCACGCCTCTGGGCACGTATGAATACAGAGTTATGCCGTTTGGTCTCCAAAATGGCAGCCACGTTTTCCAAGCATTTATGCATCACGTGCTGGCGGGACTCCTCTACAAGAAGTGTGTATGTTTTCTCGACGACATCCTGATTTTCTCGGAATCGCCGGAAGCTCACGAGAAGGATGTAAAGGAGGTCCTACAGAGGTTGCGGGAGCACAGGCTGTACGCCAAGTTGGAGAAATGCCAGTTTGATGTGACGGAGGTGGATTTCCTTGGCTACAAGCTGTCCGACGAGGGGCTGGCCATGGACAGAGTCAAGGTCCAAGCGGTGTTGGACTGGAAGAGCCCACGCAATCGGAAGGAAGTCCAGAGATTCATCGGATTTGCCAATTTTTATCGCAAGTTCATCAAAGGTTTTGCAAAGGAGACGGCAGCAATCACGGACACCCTCAGTTCCAAGAAGAAGAAGTTCGCTTGGACGGAACAGGCAGAGCGCTCTTTTCGGAAGCTTAAAGGCCTCTTCGCCTCCGAGGAACAGCTACTGCACGTGAATCCCGGCAGGCCCATGCGGGTAGAAACCGACGCGTCAGACAGAGCGGTTGGAGCCGTCCTTCTGCAGGAGGATCCGCAAGGCAATTGGAGGCCGGGCGCCTTCTACTCCCGGAAGCTCAGCAAGACGGAGCAGAACTACACCATATGGGACAGGGAGCTGTTGGCCATTCATGCAGCTTTCAAAGCGTGGCGACACTTCCTCATAGGAGCCAAGCACACAGTGCAGGTGCGCACGGATCACAAGAACTTAGAGTATTGGCGAACGGCGAAGCTGCAGACCCAAAGACACATGCGCTGGGCAGAATTCTTTGCGGATTTCGACTTCAAGATAGAATACATCCCGGGGGACTCCAATGTTATAGCTGACGCACTCTCCAGGAAACCGCAATACCTTGAGGAGACGGCACCAATAGCAGCGAAGCACATTTTCGCACCGCAGGCGTGGGCGTGCGCAGCCATCGCAGTCGATCTGGACGCGGTGCGACGCGCGTTGCAAGCGGATCAA
>NW_028113145.1:7500-15000 GCF_964234715.1 Podarcis melisellensis | reverse complement strand
CAAGAACAATCCAAGCTTAGGGTTAGGGTTAGGGTTAGGGTTAGGGTTAGGGTTAGGATGAATGAACACCACAAGAACAATCCAAGATTAGGGTTAGGGTTAGGGTTAGGGTTAGGGTTTGGGTTAGGGTTAGGGTTAGGGTTAGGGTGAATGAACACAGCAAGAACAATCCAAGATTAGGGTTAGGGTTAGGGTTAGGGTTAGGATGAATGAACACCACAAGAACAATCCAAAATTAGGGTTAGGGTTAGGGTTAGGGTTAGGGTTAGGGTTAGGGTTAGGGTTAGGGTTAGGGTGAATGAACAACGCAAGAACAATCCAAGAATAGGGATAGTGTTAGGGTTAGGGTTAGGGTTAGGGTTAGGGTTAGGGTTAGGGTTAGGGTAAGGGTTAGGGTTTGGTTTAGGGTGAATGAACACCGCAAGAACAATCCAAGCTTTGGGGTAGGGTTAGGGTTAAGGTTAGGGTTAGGGTTAGGGTTAGGGTTAGGTTTAGGTTTAGGTTTAGGGTTAGGGATAGCGTTAGGGTTAGGGTTAGGGTTAGGGTTAGGGTGAATGAACGCTGCAAGAACAATCCAAGCTTAGGGTTAGGGTTAGGGTTAGGGTTAGGGTTAGGGTTAGGGTTAGGATGAATGAACACCACAAGAACAATCCAAGATTAGGGTTAGGGTTAGGGTTAGGGTTAGGGTTAGGGTTAGGGTTAGGGTTAGGGTTAGGGTTAGGGTGAATGAACACAGCAAGAACAATCCAAGATTAGGGTTAGGGTTAGGGTTAGGGTTAGGATGAATGAACACCACAAGAACAATCCAAAATTAGGGTTAGGGACTTCCGGAGGCGGCGCAAAACGGCAATGGCGGTCCTCTTTACTCAGTGAAGAGGGGCTCCGCGAAAAAGGGTCGTCCGCTACGGCGAAGCGGAGACCCATTCAGATAAACCGCAGGCAGAGCGAGCCTGTGGCCGTGGGACTCGGCGGGTGCCAGAAGCCCCCCCAGAAGCGAGGAAGGGACCTCGTAAGAGGCTCCGGATCGTGAACGGGGGAGCGGCGCTGTGAGTTCATCGCTCTTTTCGCGGAAGTGAAGCCGCGCTGCTGGTGCTGATGAGCGCCGACCTTTCTTCTTGAAAAACATCGAAATCGGCTGCAATCTACCCGTGAGTAAGGGGTACCAAAGAACTGATTAAGGATTAATTTAAATTTGTCTATTTCGGCTGAAAACGGGAGGCGAGTAACAGGAAGTCCGCCTTCCGGTCCTGCTAATCAGAGCAAAGCAAAAGAACCCGATGCGGGCTGAAGCGCTAAAAAGAGACTTTGAAAGAAGTAAGAAGGGGCATTAATAGACTGTGTGTTTCTAGAAATTGAAAAGAGTGAAGAAGTAAATTTTTTGGTTCATTGTGTTAGAGAATCCTCCTCTTACTGTGAAAAGATGTGGAATTGAAGGGGATAACCGAGTTATTGGACTGCCAGTGTTGTAAAGGAGTACTGTCAGGCTGCTGAAACTTTTTTCTTAACATAAACTGTTGCATTGATGGATACACTATCGCTTTAATACTGTCATTGAAACCTCTCCGTTACCTTGTGGCACTAATTTGAAACAGAACTTTCTGAAAGCCTCCTTTCTGAACTTGGGGACTTCAGTTGAAATAGGAGCTTTGATGGCGGAAAAGAAACTTTCTTTCCTATGAAAACCCCCCCTAGTGGATTTGCGTTGGCATTGAGGTCTGGGAACTGTATCCTATTGGGATTTTTTGTGGTTTAATTGTTTATACTCTGGGCTTGCCTTTCTCATGGATTGAAAGACTATTTGACCTTGAACAGCAGCTGGGGAATGAGTGGCCCAGCGAAAACAAGAGCAGCTAAAGCTAAGGAAGCTTTAGCTGAGGAAGCTAAAGAAAAGAAAAAAGATAAGAGAGCTGGGCAGCTTGTCCAAACAACCTTGATTCATCATCGTAGATCCTCGGTGCCAACTGTGCTGACGGCGCAGGAGGAAGAAGTTGAAACGCCTGCTACAGAAGAAATGGCAGCTGGAGGAACTGATCCAGTCTTGAAACAAATTTTGGAACAACTGGCACTTCTGAATAAGAAGGTGGACGATCAGTCATCTAAAATTGATAGAGCTACATCTACTATCAGCAAGTTAACAGATCAGGTTTCGCAGCACACTCAGGCTATTGAGAAACTGCAAGGAGCTACGGCGGAGAACTACAAACTAGCTGCGGAAGCCAATCAAAAAGCTGAGCAAGCGTGCAAGAAGGTGGAAGAGATCAAAGGGGAAGTAAGACCTTTGAAAAGACAGGTAGGAGAACAGCAAGCCTACCTGTCAATGGTGGAACTGAAAAGTAAGGAATGTAATCTTAGGCTGAGGGCTGTCCCAGAGTTGGAACAGGGCAACCTAGAGAAATTCTTGACGGAGTTGTTTTCTAAATTTTGGGGGGTTGAAGAAGATAAAGATTTCAGGATTGTGACGGCCTTCAGACTGGGAAGATCGGTTAAGAAAGATAAGTCCAGAGACTGTTTGGTTTGTTTGAGAACAAGAGAGGAAAGAGACAAGATATTAGGCCAACATTTTAAAAAATCCCTGGAAGTTGAAGGCAAAAGGGCAGAAATTTATAGAGACATTCCTAAATATTTGTTGGACCTTAGAGCCACATACACAGACTTGGCCAAATTGTTAAGATACAACGCAATCCCTTATAGGTGGGAATTTCCCCAAGGTCTGTCATTCACCTATAGAGGAAAGAAGGTAAGAATTAAAACACCAGAAGACCACCAGAAGTTCCTACACGACAACGAGGAGGACCTCCAAAAGAGAGCTGCAGATTCCTGGCCTCCACCACCGGGATTACCACCAGGATCCATACCATCTGGAGGCGGCCCGGCACCACAGCTTCCGGAAAAGGACGACAAATTAGATACCCAACTGTGATACCCAAGAAGTAGGCCGGGATGTCTCTACAGCTTCTTAGTTGGAATATAAATGGCGGGAATTCTCCAGAAAAACGCAGAAAAGTATTTCATATTTTGAAAAAAGAACAATTGGACATTATTTGCCTGCAAGAAACGCATGTGACAAGACTCCACAGAAAAGTGTTAATCAATAAAAGGTTAGGCCAAGAATTTATTTCATCGGATAAAGTTAAGAAAAGAGGAGTGGTGATTTATGCAAAGGAGAACTTGTCCCCAAAATTTGTATTTAAAGATGAACAGGGCAGAATTTTGGCAATTGAAATCCAGACACAAGGAGAAAAGTTTTTAATTCTAGGAATCTACGCCCCAAATGATGGAAAATCGGAATTTTTTAAGAAGCTGCACGAGATTATGCTGGACTATTTGGACTATAACAACATTATCATGTTGGGAGATATGAACGGTGTCGCCTCAGTGAATATGGATAAGTCACAAAGTGCCAATATAACGAAAGATGGCAGACTACCAAAAACCTTTTTTGAAATGACTGACAATTTGGATTTGATTGACATATGGAGGATCAAGAACCCTCTAGGGAAAGAAGGAACTTTTTTTTCTGAGGCCCATATGACATGGACGCGAATCGACCAAATATGGATAACTAGAGGGCTGGCACCTAAGACCAGAAAAGTGGAAATCTGCCCAAAAACCTGCTCCGACCACAACGCCTTGAGAATGGAATTGAGACTAAATACAACCGGATCGTTCAGATGGAGAATGAATGACGCTTTGTTAAGAGATCAGGAGATTGTTAAGAAGGCCCAAAAAGTTTTAAAGGACTATTTTGAAATAAACTTAAAGACAAATGTGGAAAAAAGAATAATCTGGGACGCAAGCAAAGCAGTTATAAGAGGGTTTCTAATACAACAGAACACGATTAAAAAAAGACTCTGGAATGAAAAGAAGGAGAAGATCTTGGAGAAAATAAGAGAAGGAGAGAGAAAATTGAGATCCAGGCCTAAATCAAAGGAAGTATTGAGAGAAGTGAAGTTTTTCCAGGCACAATATTCGAAACTGATAAATCAAGAGGTGGAATGGAAAATTAAACAAATGAAACAAAGATCCTTTGAATCTGCTAACAAATGTGGAAAATTGTTGGCTTGGCAGTTGAAAAAGAGACAAAAACTTAACACAGTTACAAATCTAGAGATTGAAGGGAGAATGGTTCAGAAACCCGACGAAATTAGAAAGTCCTTCCAGAGATATTTCAAAGAACTTTATTCTCAAAGGCCACAAAAAAGCTCAGAGGTGGACCAATTTGTTATAACTAATGGATTACAAAAAATACCCCAGGAAATGAGAGCAATCCTGAACTGTAATATTACAACTCAAGAAATTGAATGCGCCATTCAGAACCTTCAACTGGGCAAATCTCCGGGACCGGATGGGCTTACTTCCAAATATTATAAGGTACTGAAGGATTCATTGATACAACCATTGCTGGAAGTTTGCAACCAGATTATGGAGGGGAGGAAGGCACCGGAAACGTGGAAAGAAGCTTTCATCACGTTGATCCCAAAACTAGAATCTGAAAAAACTCAACTTAAAAACTACCGTCCTATCTCACTCCTAAATGTGGATTACAAAATTTTTGCAGACATTTTGGCAAGTAGGTTTAAGAAAGTCTTAAATGAAGTGATTCATAAGGACCAAGCAGGCTTTCTCCCTGGTAGGCATTTATTTGACAACACAAGAAACATCATTGACATTTTGGAGTTTTTACAGATTAATTCAAACACAAGAGCGGTGTTGATTTTTATTGATGCGGAGAAGGCCTTTGACAACATTTCTTGGCTGTTTATGAAGAAAAATTTGGAAAGGATGGGAGTAGGGCGGGGGTTTGAAAATGGAATAGAAGCAATTTATTCAGAACAAAAAGCTAAATTGATAGTAAACAACGTGGTGACAGAGGAGTTCAAAATTGAAAAAGGGACACGACAGGGGTGCCCTCTATCTCCTCTGTTGTTTATTTCAGTCCTGGAGGTGCTATTGAACATGATTAGAAATGACCGGTTGACACAGGGAATTGTGGTCGGAGAGAAACAATATAAACTGAAAGCTTTTGCAGATGACTTGGTATTAACATTACAGGAGCCAGCCTCTAGTACTAAAAGAGCGTTAGAATTAATTTCTGACTTTGGTCGGGTGGCGGGATTCAAGCTGAATAAACAAAAAACTAAAGTTTTAGCAAAAAACTTGACAACTACTGAAATAGAGGAGTTCAGAAAAGAAACAGAACTAAATGTGGTCAAAAAAGTAAAGTACCTAGGGGTCCATTTGACCTCCAAAAATTTGAATTTATTTAAGGACAACTATGAGAAATGTTGGTCAGAGATCAAAAGAGATCTGGAAATATGGTCAAGATTAAAACTTTCCTTGCTGGGCAGAATAGCTGCTATAAAGATGAATGTATTGCCGAAAATGCTATTTTTGTTTCAGGCCCTCCAGATCGTGGATAAGGTGGAATGTTTTGGAAAATGGCAGAGGGATTTATCTAAATTTGTCTGGCAGGGCAAAAAGCCCCGAATAAAGTTTAAAATACTAACAGATGCGAAAGAAAGAGGGGGGTTTGCCCTGCCGGACTTGAGGTTATATTATGAAGCTGCAGCCCTCTGCTGGTTGAAGGATTGGATTTTATTGGAGAACACCGATGTCCTTGACTTGGAGGGATTTGATAATGCTTTTGGGTGGCATGCATATTTGTGGTATGACAAGGTTAAAGTTCATAAATTGTTCAAAAACCATATTGTCAGAAGGGCAATTTTCATGGTCTGGTCAAAATATAAAGACTTATTGGAGAGTAAAACTCCGAGGTGGCTCTCACCGATGGAGGCCAAAGCACGTAAAAGACTTAATATGGAGGCCCACTGGCCTAAATATTGGGAAATAATTGAAAAAATTGGAGATAAATGGAGGTTACAGAGTATGGAAAAGTTAAAAAACAAGGTGCGAGATTGGTTGCATTATGCTCAAATCCAGGAAGTTTTTAAAGCAGACAAAAAAGTGGGTTTTCAGGAGGAAAAATCGAAACTAGAAACAGAGTTGCTTGAGCCAAAATCTAAGCTAATTTCGAGAATGTATAACTTGCTGCTTAAATGGAACACACAGGATGAGATTGTCAAATCCTCTATGATAAAGTGGGCACAGGACTTGGGGCATAACATTATGTTTGAAGACTGGGAAAGGTTATGGAACACCGGAATGAAATTCACGGCATGTACTGCCTTGAAGGAAAACATTATGAAAATGATATACCGGTGGTACATGACCCCAGTCAAGCTTGCAAAGATATATCACCTGTCCGATAATAAATGTTGGAAATGTAAGGAAGAGGAAGGGACATTTTTACACCTCTGGTGGACCTGCCCGAAAGTGAAGGCCTTCTGGGAAATGATATATAATGAACTAAAAAAGGTGCTGAGATTCACCTTACCTAAGAAACCGGAGGCCTTCCTTCTGGGCATGGTAGACCAGAGGATGGTCAAGAAAGATAGAACTTTCTTTATGTACGCTACTACAGCAGCGAGGATTTTGTTGGCAAAGCACTGGAAGACACAAAATCTACCCACATTGGAAGAATGGCAGACGCAGCTGATGGACTATATGGAGTTGGCTGAAATGACTGGCAGAATTCGAGACTTGGGAGAAGAAGAAACGGAGGAAGTTTGGGAAAATTTTAAGGACTATTTGAAAAAGCATTATAAGTTGTATGAATGTTAAAAAATGCTCCTTTCTAGGAAGGTATAGCTTCAGTATCGGCAAATTTCTGAATTGATAAATAAGACACTATAAGACAGAAGTGAGATAATGAAATATTTTTATTGTGTGGAAATTAAAAAATAATGCAATTGTACTGAAATGTTTACATCAGATAACACGATAAAATGGAAGAAATATTGTTATGTATAAAATAAGTTAACAAATTGCTGAGGTTTTGGTTACACAGGGAATGCAGTGCTCGGGAGATGGGGGGAGTCCATTGGATCTATGGAAGTATGTATTTGAAAGTGGAAATTTGTTTATTAAAAACCTAATAAAATATTTATAAAAAAAAAACAAAATTAGGGTTAGGGTTAGGGTTAGGGTTAGGGTTAGGGTTAGGGTGAATGAACAACGCAAGAACAATCCAAGAATAGGGATAGGGTTAGGGTTAGGGTTAGGGTTAGGGTTAGGGTTAGGGTTAGGGTTAGGGTTAGGGTTTGGGTGAATGAACACCGGAAGAACAATCCAAGAATAGGGTTAGGGTTAGGGTTAGGGTTAGGGTTAGGGTTAG
This sequence comes from Podarcis melisellensis, assembly GCF_964234715.1. Classification (NCBI taxonomy): domain Eukaryota; kingdom Metazoa; phylum Chordata; class Lepidosauria; order Squamata; family Lacertidae; genus Podarcis; species Podarcis melisellensis. The sequence continues at coordinate 7,766 of NW_028113145.1, read as the reverse complement.
GGTTAGGGTTAGGGTTAGGGTTAGGGTTAGGGTTAGGGTTAGGGTTAGGTTTAGGATGAATGAACACTACAAGAACAATCCAAGATTAGGGTTAGGGTTAGGGTTAGGGTTAGGGTTAGGGTTAGGGTTAGGGTTAGGGTTAGCGTTAGGGTTAGCGTTAGGGTTAGGATGAATGAACACCACAAGAACAATCCAAGATTAGGGTTAGGGTAAGGGTTAGGGTTAGGGTTAGGGTTAGGGTTAGGGTTAGGGTGAATGAACAACGC
>NW_028113146.1:840000-847500 GCF_964234715.1 Podarcis melisellensis | reverse complement strand
AGGGTTAGGGTTAGGGTTAGGGTTAGGGTTAGGGTGAATGAACAACGCAAGAACAATCCAAGATTAGGGTTAGGGTTAGGGTTAGGGTTAGGGTTAGGGTTAGGGTTAGGGTTAGGGTTAGGGTTAGGGTTAGGGTTAGGGTTAGGGTTAGGGTTAGGGTTGGGTTAGGGTTAGGGTAAGGGTAAGGGTTAGGGTTAGGGTTAGGGTTAGGGTTAGGGTTAGGGTTAGGGTTAGGGTTAGGGTTAGGGTTGGGTTAGGGTTAGGGTAAGGGTTAGGGTTCAGTTTAGGGTGAATGAACACCGCAAGAACAATCCAAGCTTATGGGTAGGGTTAGGGTTAGGGTTAGGTTTAGGTTTAGGGTTAGGGTTAGGGATAGGGTTAGGGTTAGGGTTAGGGTTAGGGTTAGGGTGAATGAACGCTGCAAGAATAATCCAAGCTTAGGGTTAGGGTTAGGGTTAGGGTTAGGGTTAGGGTGAATTAACAACGCAAGAACAATCCAAGATTAGGGTTAGGGTTAGGGTTAGGGTTAGGGTTAGGGTTAGGGTTAGGGTTAGGGTTAGGGTTAGGGTTAGGGTTAGGGTGAATGAACACCGCAAGAGCAATCCAAGATTAGGGTTAGGGTTAGGGTTAGGGTTAGGGTTAGGGTTAGGGTTAGGGTTAGGGTTAGGGTGAATTAACAACGCAAGAACAATCCAAGATTAGGGTTAGGGTTAGGGTTAGGGTTAGGGTTAGGGTTAGGGTTAGGGTTAGGGTGAATGAACACCGCAAGAACAATCCAAGGTTAGGGTTAGGGTTAGGGTTAGGGTTAGGGTTAGGGTTAGGGTTAGGGTTAGGGTTAGGGTTAGGATGAATGAACACCGCAAGAACAATCCAAGATAGGGTTCGGGTTAGGGTTAGGGTTAGGGTTAGGGTTAGGGTTAGGGTTAGGGTTAGGGTTAGGGTGAATGAACACCGCAAGAACAATCCAAGAATAGGGTTAGGGTTAGGGTTAGGGTTAGGATTAGGGTTAGGCTTAGGGTTAGGGTGAATGAACACCGCAAGAACAATGCAAGAATAGGGTTAGGGTTAGGGTTAGGGTTAGGATGAATGAACACCGCAAGAACAATCCAAGATTAGGGTTAGGGTTAGGGTTAGGGTTAGGGTTAGGGTTAGGGTTAGGGTTAGGGTTAGGGTTAGGGTTAGGGTTAGGGTTAGGGTGAATGAACACCGCAAGAACAATCCAAGATTAGGGTTAGGGTTAGGGTTAGGGTTAGGGTTAGGGTTAGGGTTAGGGTTAGGGTTAGGATGAATGAACACCATAAGAACAATCCAAGATTAGGGTTAGGGTTAGGGTTAGGGTTAGGGTTAGGGTTAGGGTTAGGGTTAGGGTTAGGGTGAATGAACACCGCAAGAACAATCCAAGATTAGGGTTAGGGTTAGGGTTAGGGTTAGGGTTAGGGTTAGGGTTAGGGTTAGGGTGAATGAACACCGCAAGAACAATCCAGGAATAGGGTTAGGGTTAGGGTTAGGGTTAGGGTTAGGGTTACGGTTACGGTTAGGGTTAGGCTTAGGATGAATGAACACCGCAAGAACAATCCAAGATAAGGGTTAGTGTTATTGTTAGTGTTAGGGTTAGGGTTAGGGTTAGGGTTAGGGTTAGGGTTAGGGTTAGGGTTAGGGTTAGGTTTAGGTTTAGGGTTAGGGTTAGGGTTAGGGTTAGGGTTAGGGTTAGGGTTAGGGTTAGGGTTAGGGTTAGGGTTAGGGTTAGGGTTAGGTTTAGGATGAATGAACACCGCAAGAACAAGCCAAGATTAGGGTTAGGGTTAGGGTTAGGATGAATGAACACTACAAGAACAATCCAAGATAAGGGTTAGGGTTAGGGTTAGGGTTAGGGTTAGGGTTAGGGTTAGGGTTAGGGTTAGGGTTAGGGTTAGGGTTAGGGTGAATGAACACCACAAGAACAATCCAAGATTAGGGTTAGGGTTAGGGTTAGGGTTAGGGTTAGGGTTAGGGTTAGGGTTAGGGTTAGGGTTAGGGTTAGGGATAGGGATAGGGATAGGGATAGGGATAGGGTTAGGGTGAATGAACACCGAAAGAACACTCCAAGAATAGGGTTAGGGTTAGGGTTAGGGTTAGGGTTAGGGTTAGGGTTAGGGTTAGGGTTAGGGTTAGGGTTAGGGTTAGGGTGAATGAACACTGCAAGAACAATCCAAGAATAGGGTTAGGGTTAGGGTTAGGGTTAGGGTTAGGGTTAGGGTTAGGGTTAGGGTTAGGGTTAGGATGAATGAACACCACAAGAACAATCCAAGATTAGGGTTAGGGTTAGGGTTAGGGTTAGGGTTAGGGTTAGGGTTAGGGTTAGGGTTAGGGTTAGGGTTAGGGTTGGGGTTGGGCTTAGGGTTAGGGTTAGGGTTAGGGTTAGGGTTAGCGTTCGAGTTAGGGTTAGGGTTAGGTTTAGGATGAATGAACACCGCAAGAACAATCCAAGATTAGGGTTAGGGTTAGGGTTAGGGTTAGGGTTAGGGTTAGGGTTAGGGTTAGGGTTAGGGTTAGGGTTAGGGTTAGGGTTAGGGTTAGGGTTAGGGTTAGGGTTAGGATGAATGAACACTACAAGAACAATCCAAGATTAGGGTTAGGGTTAGGGTTAGGGTTAGGGTTAGGGTTAGGGTTAGGGTTAGGGTTAGGGTTAGGGTTAGGGTTAGGATGAATGAACACCACAAGAACAATCCAAGATTAGGGTTAGGGTAAGGGTTAAGGTTAGGGTTAGGGTTAGGGTTAGGGTTAGGGTTAGGGTTAGGGTGAATGAACAACGCAAGAACAATCCAAGATTAGGGTTAGGGTTAGGGTTAGGGTTAGGGTTAGGGTTAGGGTTAGGGTTAGGGTTGGGTTAGGGTTAGGGTAAGGGTAAGGGTTAGGGTTAGGGTTAGGGTTAGGGTTAGGGTTAGGGTTAGGGTTAGGGTTGGGTTAGGGTTAGGGTAAGGGTTAGGGTTCAGTTTAGGGTGAATGAACACCGCAAGAACAATCCAAGCTTATGGGTAGGGTTAGGGTTAGGGTTAGGTTTAGGTTTAGGGTTAGGGATAGGGTTAGGGTTAGGGTTAGGGTTAGGGTTAGGGTTAGGGTGAATGAACGCTGCAAGAATAATCCAAGCTTAGGGTTAGGGTTAGGGTTAGGGTTAGGGTTAGGGTTAGGGTTAGGGTGAATTAACAACGCAAGAACAATCCAAGATTAGGGTTAGGGTTAGGGTTAGGGTTAGGGTTAGGGTTAGGGTTAGGGTTAGGGTGAATGAACACCGCAAGAGCAATCCAAGATTAGGGTTAGGGTTAGGGTTAGGGTTAGGGTTAGGGTTAGGGTTAGGGTTAGGGTTAGGGTGAATTAACAACGCAAGAACAATCCAAGATTAGGGTTAGGGTTAGGGTTAGGGTTAGGGTTAGGGTTAGGGTTAGGGTTAGGGTTAGGGTTAGGGTGAATGAACACCGCAAGAACAATCCAAGATTAGGGTTAGGGTTAGGGTTAGGGTTAGGGTTAGGGTTAGGGTTAGGGTTAGGGTTAGGGTTAGGATGAATGAACACCGCAAGAACAATCCAAGATTAGGGTTCGGGTTAGGGTTAGGGTTAGGGTTAGGGTTAGGGTTAGGGTGAATGAACACCGCAAGAACAATCCAAGAATAGGGTTAGGGTTAGGGTTAGGGTTAGGATTAGGGTTAGGCTTAGGGTTAGGGTGAATGAACACCGCAAGAACAATCCAAGATAAGGGTTAGGGTTAGGGTTAGGGTTAGGGTTAGGGTTAGGGTTAGGGTTAGGGTTAGGGTTAGGGTTAGGGTTGGGTTAGGGTTAGGGTTAGGGTTAGGGTTAGGGTTAGGGTTGGGTTAGGGTTAGGGTTAGGGTTAGGGTTAGGGTTAGGGTTAGGGTTAGGGTTAGGATGAATGAACACCGCAAGAACAATCCAAGATAAGGGTTAGGGTTAGGGTTAGGGTTAGGGTTAGGGTTAGGGTTAGGGTTAGGGTTAGGGTTAGGGTTAGGGTTAGGGTTAGGGTTGGGTTAGGGTTAGGGTTAGGGTTAGGGTTAGGGTTAGGGTTAGGGTTAGGGTGAATGAACACCGCAAGAACAATCCAGGAATAGGGTTAGGGTTAGGGTTAGGGTTAGGGTTAGGGTTAGGGTTAGGGTTAGGCTTAGGGTTAGGGTTACGGTTACGGTTAGGGTTAGGGTTAGGATGAATGAACACCGCAAGAACAATCCAAGATAAGGGTTAGTGTTATTGTTAGTGTTAGTGTTAGTGTTAGGGTTAGGGTTAGGGTTAGGGTTAGGGTTAGGGTTAGGTTTAGGTTTAGGGTTAGGGTTAGGGTTAGGGTTAGGGTTAGGGTTAGGGTTAGGGTTAGGGTTAGGGTTAGGGTTAGGGTTAGGTTTAGGATGAATGAACACCGCAAGAACAAGCCAAGATTAGGGTTAGGGTTAGGGTTAGGATGAATGAACACTACAAGAACAATCCAAGATAAGGGTTAGGGTTAGGGTTAGGGTTAGGGTTAGGGTTAGGGTTAGGGTTAGGGTTAGGGTTAGGGTTAGGGTTAGGGTTAGGGTGAATGAACACCACAAGAACAATCCAAGATTAGGGCTAGGGTTAGGGTTAGGGTTAGGGTTAGGGTTAGGGTTAGGGTTAGGGTTAGGGTTAGGGTTAGGGTTAGGGATAGGGATAGGGATAGGGTTAGGGTGAATGAACACCGCAAGAACACTCCAAGAATAGGGTTAGGGTTAGGGTTAGGGTTAGGGTTAGGGTTAGGGTTAGGGTTAGGGTTAGGGTTAGGGTTAGGGTTAGGGTTAGGGTTAGGGTGAATGAACACTGCAAGAACAATCCAAGAATAGGGTTAGGGTTAGGGTTAGGGTTAGGGTTAGGGTTAGGGTTAGGGTTAGGATGAATGAACACCACAAGAACAATCCAAGATTAGGGTTAGGGTTAGGGTTAGGGTTAGGGTTAGGGTTAGGGTTAGGGTTAGGGTTAGGGTTAGGGTTAGGGTTAGGGTTGGGGTTGGGGTTAGGGTTAGGGTTAGGGTTAGGGTTAGGGTTAGCGTTCGAGTTAGGGTTAGGGTTAGGTTTAGGATGAATGAACACCGCAAGAACAATCCAAGATTAGGGTTAGGGTTAGGGTTAGGGTTAGGGTTAGGGTTAGGGTTAGGATGTATGAACACTACAAGAACAATCCAAGATTAGGGTTAGGGTTAGGGTTAGGGTTAGGGTTAGGGTTAGGGTTAGGGTTAGGGTTAGGATGAATGAACACCACAAGAACAATCCAAGATTAGGGTTAGGGTAAGGGTTAAGGTTAGGGTTAGGGTTAGGGTTAGGGTTAGGGTTAGGGTTAGGGTGAATGAACAACGCAAGAACAATCCAAGATTAGGGTTAGGGTTAGGGTTAGGGTTAGGGTTAGGGTTAGGGTTAGGGTTAGGGTTAGGGTTAGGGTTGGGTTAGGGTTAGGGTAAGGGTAAGGGTTAGGGTTAGGGTTAGGGTTAGGGTTGGGTTAGGGTTAGGGTAAGGGTTAGGGTTCAGTTTAGTGTGAATGAACACCGCAAGAACAATCCAAGCTTATGGGTAGGGTTAGGGTTAGGGTTAGGTTTAGGTTTAGGGTTAGGGTTAGGGTTAGGGTTAGGGTTAGGGTTAGGGTTAGGGTTAGGGTGAATGAACGCTGCAAGAATAATCCAAGCTTAGGGTTAGGGTTAGGGTTAGGGTTAGGGTTAGGGTGAATTAACAACGCAAGAACAATCCAAGATTAGGGTTAGGGTTAGGGTTAGGGTTAGGGTTAGGGTTAGGGTTAGGGTTAGGGTTAGGGTTAGGGTTAGGGTTAGGGTTAGGGTTAGGGTTAGGGTTAGGGTGAATGAACACCGCAAGAGCAATCCAAGATTAGGGTTAGGGTTAGGGTTAGGGTTAGGGTTAGGGTTAGGGTTAGGGTTAGGGTGAATTAACAACGCAAGAACAATCCAAGATTAGGGTTAGGGTTAGGGTTAGGGTTAGGGTTAGGGTGAGGGTTAGGGTTAGGGTTAGGGTTAGGGTGAGGGTTAGGGTTAGGGTGAATGAACACCGCAAGAACAATGCAAGAATAGGGTTAGGGTTAGGGTTAGGGTTAGGATGAATGAACACCGAAAGAACAATCCAAGATTAGGGTTAGGGTTAGGGTTAGGGTTAGGGTTAGGGTTAGGGTTAGGGTTAGGGTTAGGGTTAGGGTTAGGATGAATGAACACTACAAGAACAATCCAAGATTAGGGTTAGGGTTAGGGTTAGGGTTAGGGTGAATGAACACCGCAAGAACAATCCAAGATTAGGGTTAGGGTTAGGGTTAGGGTTAGGGTTAGGGTTAGGGTTAGGGTTAGGGTTAGGGTTAGGGTTAAGGTTAGGGTTAGGGTTAGGGTTAGGGTTAGGATGAATGAACACCACAAGAACAATCCAAGATTAGGGTTAGGGTTAGGGTTAGGGTTAGGGTTAGGGTTAGGGTTAGGGTTAGGGTTAGGGTGAATGAACACCGCAAGAACAATCCAAGAATAGGGTTAGGGTTAGGGTTAGGGTTAGGGTTAGGGTTAGGGTTAGGGTTAGGGTTAGGGTTAGGGTTAGGGTTAGGATGAATGAACACCACAAGAACAATCCAAGATTTGGGTTAGGGTTAGGGTTAGGGTTAGGGTTAGGGTTAGGGTTAGGGTTAGGGTTAGGGTTAGGGTTAGGGTTAGCGTTCGAGTTAGGGTTAGGGTTAGGTTTAGAAAGAATGAACACCGCAAGAACAATCCAAGATTAGGGTTAGGGTTAGGGTTAGGGTTAGGGTTAGGGTTAGGATGAATGAACACTACAAGAACAATCCAAGATTAGGGTTAGGGTTAGGGTTAGGGTTAGGGTTAGGGTTAGGGTTAGGGTTAGGGTTAGGGTTAGGGTTAGGGTTAGGGTTAGGGTTAGGATGAATGAACACCACAAGAACAATCCAAGATTAGGGTTAGGGTAAGGGTTAAGGTTAGGGTTAGGGTTAGGGTTAGGGTTAGGGTTAGGGTTAGGGTGAATGAACAACGCAAGAACAATCCAAGATTAGGGTTAGGGTTAGGGTTAGGGTTAGGGTTAGGGTTAGGGTTAGGGTTAGGGTTAGGGTTAGGGTTAGGGTTAGGGTTAGGGTTAGGGTGAATGAACACCGCAAGAACAATCCAAGAATAGGGTTAGGGTTAGGGTTAGGGTTAGGGTTAGGGTTAGGGTTAGGGTTAGAGTGAATGAACACCGGAAGAACAATCCAAGAATAGGGTTAGGGTTAGGGTTACGGTTACGGTTACGGTTAGGGTTAGGGTTAGGGTTAGGGTTAGGGTTAGGGTTAGGGTTAGGGTTAGGTTAGGGTTAGGGTTAGGGTTAGGGTTAGGCTTAGAGTTAGGGTTAGGGTTAGGTTTAGGATGAATGAACACCGCAAGAACATTTCAAGATTAGGGTTAGGGTTAGGGTTAGGGTTAGGGTTAGGATGAATGAACACTACAAGAACAATCCAAGATTAGGGTTAGGGTTAGGGTTAGGGTTA
>NW_028113146.1:830000-832500 GCF_964234715.1 Podarcis melisellensis | reverse complement strand
ATCCAAGCTTAGGGTTAGGGTTAGGGTTAGGGTTAGGGTTACGGTTAGGGTTAGGGTTAGGGTGAGGGTTAGGATGAATGAACACCACAAGAAAAATCCAAGATTAGGGTTAGGGTTAGGGTTAGGGTTAGGGTTAGGGTTAGGGTTAGGGTTAGGGTGAATTAACAACGCAAGAGCAATCCAAGATTAAGGTTAGGGTTAGGGTTAGGGTTAGGGTTAGGGTTAGGGTTAGGGTTAGGGTTAGGGTTAGGGTTAGGGTTAGGGTTAGGGTGAATGAACACCGCAAGAACAATCCAAGATTAGGGTTAGGGTTAGGGTTAGGGTTAGGGTTAGGGTTAGGGTTAGGGTTAGGGTTAGGGTTAGGGTTAGGGTTAGGGTTAGTATGAATGAACACCGCAAGAACAATCCAAGATTAGGGTTAGGGTTAGGGTTAGGGTTAGGGTTAGGGTTAGGGTTAGGGTTAGGGTTAGGATGAATGAACACCGCAAGAACAATCCAAGATTAGGTTTAGGGTTAGGGTTAGGGTTAGGGTTAGGGTTAGGGTTAGGGTTAGGATGAATGAACACTACAAGAACAATCCAAAATAAGGGTTAGTGTTAGTGTTAGTGTTAGTGTTAGGGTTAGGGTTAGGGTTAGGGTTGGGTTAGGGTTAGGGTAAGGGTTAGGGTTAGGGTTAGGGTTAGGGTTAGGGTTAGGGTTAGGGTTGGGGTTAGGGTTAGGGTTAGGGTTAGCGTTCGAGTTAGGGTTAGGGTTAGGTTTAGGATGAATGAACACCGCAAGAACAATCCAAGATTAGGGTTAGGGTTAGGGTTAGGGTTAGGGTTAGGGTTAGGGTTAGGGTTAGGGTTAGGATGAATGAACACTACAAGAACAATCCAAGATTAGGGTTAGGGTTAGGGTTAGGGTTAGGGTTAGGGTTAGGGTTAGGGTTAGGGTTAGGGTTAGGATGAATGAACACCACAAGAACAATCCAAGATTAGGGTTAGGGTAAGGGTTAAGGTTAGGGTTAGGGTTAGGGTTAGGGTTAGGGTTAGGGTTAGGGTTAGGGTGAATGAACAACGCAAGAACAATCCAAGATTAGGGTTAGGGTTAGGGTTAGGGTTAGGGTTAGGGTTAGGGTTAGGGTTAGGGTTAGGGTTAGGGTTGGGTTAGGGTTAGGGTAAGGGTTAGGGTTAGGGTTAGGGTTAGGGTTAGGGTTAGGGTTAGGGTTAGGGTTAGGGTTAGGGTTAGGGTTGGGTTAGGGTTAGGGTAAGGGTTAGGGTTTGGTTTAGGGTTAGGGTTAGGGTTAGGGTTAGGGTTAGGGTTAGGGTTAGGGTTAGGGTTAGGGTGAATGAACGCTGCAAGAATAATCCAAGCTTAGGGTTAGGGTTAGGGTTAGGGTTAGGTTTAGGTTTAGGGTTAGGGATAGGGTTAGGGTTAGGGTTAGGGTTAGGGTTAGGGTTAGGGTTAGGGTTAGGGTTAGGGTTAGGGTTAGGGTTAGGGTTAGGGTTAGGGTGAATGAACGCTGCAAGAATAATCCAAGCTTAGGGTTAGGGTTAGGGTTAGGGTTAGGGTTAGGGTTAGGGTTAGGGTTAGGGTTAGGGTTAGGGTGAGGGTTAGGATGAATGAACACCACAAGAAAAATCCAAGATTAGGGTTAGGGTTAGGGTTAGGGTTAGGGTTAGGGTTAGGGTTAGGGTTAGGGTTAGGGTTAGGGTTAGGGTTAGGGTTAGGGTTAGGGTTAGGGTTAGGGTTAGGGTTAGGGTGAATGAACACCGCAAGAACAATCCAAGATTAGGGTTAGGGTTAGGGTTAGGGTTAGGGTTAGGGTTAGGGTTAGGGTTAGGGTTAGGGTTAGGGTTAGGGTTAGTATGAATGAACACCGCAAGAACAATCCAAGATTAGGGTTAGGGTTAGGGTTAGGGTTAGGGTTAGGGTTAGGGTTAGGGTTAGGGTTAGGGTTAGGGTTAGGGTTAGGGTTAGGATGAATGAACACCGCAAGAACAATCCAAGATTAGGTTTAGGGTTAGGGTTAGGGTTAGGGTTAGGGTTAGGGTTAGGGTTAGGGTTAGGGTTAGGGTTAGGGTTAGGGTTGGGTTAGGGTTAGGGTAAGGGTTAGGGTTAGGGTTAGGGTTAGGGTTAGGGTTAGGGTTAGGGTTGGGTTAGGGTTAGGGTAAGGGTTAGGGTTTGGTTTAGGGTGAATGAACACCGCAAGAACAATCCAAGCTTATGCGTAGGGTTAGGGTTAGGATTAGGTTTAGGGTTAGGGATAGGGATAGGGTTAGGGTTAGGGTTAGGGTTAGGGTTAGGGTTAGGGTTAGGGTTAGGGTTAGGGTTAGGGTTAGGGTGAATGAACGCTGCAAGAATAATCCAAGCTTAGGGTTAGGGTTAGGGTTAGGGTTAGGGTTAGGGTTAGGGTTAGGGTTAGGGTTAGGGTTAGGGTTAGGGTGAGGGTTAGGATGAATGAACACCACAAGAAAAATCCAAGATTAGGGTTAGGGTTAGGGTTAGGGTTAGGGTT
>NW_028113146.1:780000-782500 GCF_964234715.1 Podarcis melisellensis | reverse complement strand
GGGTTAGGGTTAGGGTTAGGATGAATGAACACCGCAAGAACAATCCAAGATTAGGGTTAGGGTTAGGGTTAGGGTTAGGGTTAGGGTTAGGGTTAGGGTTAGGGTTAGGGTTAGGGTTAGGGTTAGGGTGAATGAACACCGCAAGAACAATCCAAGAATAGGGTTAGGGTTAGGGTTAGGGTTAGGGTTAGGGTTAGGGTTAGGGTTAGGGTTAGGGTTAGGGTTAGGATGAATGAACACCGCAAGAACAATCCAAGATTAGGGTTAGGGTTAGGGTTAGGGTTAGTGTTAGGGTGAATGAACACTACAAGAACAATCCAAGAATAGGGTTAGGGTTAGGGTTAGGGTTAGGGTTAGGGTTAGGGTTAGGGTTAGGGTTAGGGTTAGGGTTAGGGTTAGGATGAATGAACACCGCAAGAACAATCCAAGATTAGGGTTAGGGTTAGGGTTAGGGTTAGGGTTAGGGTTAGGGTTAGGGTTAGGGTTAGGGTTAGGGTTAGGGTTAGGATGAATGAACACTACAAGAACAATCCAAGGTTAGGGTTAGGGTTAGGGTTAGGGTTAGGGTTAGGGTTAGGGTGAATGAACACCGCAAGAACAATCCAAGATTAGGGTTAGGGTTAGGGTTAGGGTTAGGGTTAGGGTTAGGGTTAGGGTTAGGGTTAGGGTTAGGGTTAGGATGAATGAACACCACAAGAACAATCCAAGATTAGGGTTAGGGTTAGGGTTAGGGTTAGCGTTAGGGTTAGGGTTAGGGTTAGGGTTAGGGTTAGGGTTAGGGTTAGGGTTAGGGTGAATGAACACCGCAAGAACAATCCAAGATTAGGGTTAGGGTTAGGGTTAGGGTTAGGGTTAGGATGAATGAACACTACAAGAACAATCCAAGATAAGGGTTAGGGTTAGGGTTAGGGGTAGGGTTAGGGTTAGGGTTAGGGTTAGGGTTAGGGTTAGGGTTAGGGTTAGGGTTAGGGTTAGGGTAAGGGTAAGGGTTAGGGTGAATGAACACCGGAAGAACAATCCAAGAATAGGGTTAGGGTTAGGGTTAGGGTTAGGGTTAGGGTTAGGGTTAGGGTTAGGGTTAGGGTTAGGGTTAGGGTTAGGGTTAGGGTTAGAGTGAATGAACACCGGAAGAACAATCCAAGAATAGGGTTAGGGTTAGGGTTAGGGTTAGGGTTAGGGTTAGGGTTAGGGTGAGGGTTAGGGTTAGAGTTAGGGTTAGGGTTAGGGTTAGGTTTAGGATGAATGAACACCGCAAGAACAATCCAAGATTAGGGTTAGGGTTAGGGTTAGGATGAATGAACACTACAAGAACAATCCAAGATTAGGGTTAGGGTTAGGGTTAGGGTTAGGGTTAGGGTGAATGAACACCGCAAGAACAATCCAAGAATAGGGTTAGGGTTAGGGTTAGGGTTAGGGTTAGGGTTAGGGTTAGGGTTAGGGTTAGGATGAATGAACACCGCAAGAACAATCCAAGATTAGGGTTAGGGTTAGGGTTAGGGTTAGGGTTAGGGTTAGGGTTAGGGTTAGGGTTAGGGTTAGGGTTAGGGTTAGGGTTAGGGTTAGGGTTAGGATGAATGAACACTACAAGAACAATCCAAGGTTAGGGTTATTGTTAGTGTTAGGGTTAGGGTTAGGGTTAGGGTGAATGAACACCGCAAGAACAATCCAAGATTAGGGTTAGGGTTAGGGTTAGGGTTAGGGTTAGGGTTAGGGTTAGGGTTAGGGTTAGGGTTAGGATGAATGAACACCACAAGAACAATCCAAGATTAGGGTTAGGGTTAGGGTTAGGGTTAGGGTTAGCGTTAGGGTTAGGGTTAGGGTTAGGGTTAGGGTTAGGGTTAGGGTTAGGGTTAGGGTTAAGGTTAGGGTTAGGGTTAGGGTTAGGGTTAGGGTTAGGGTTAGGGTTAGGGTTAGGGTTAGGGTTAGGATTAGGGTTAGGGTTAGGGTTAGGGTTAGGGTTAGGGGTAGGGTTAGGGTGAATGAACACCGCAAGAACAATCCAAGAATAGGGTTAGGGTTAGGGTTAGGGTTAGGGTTAGGGTTAGGGTTAGGGTTAGGATGAATGAACACCGCAAGAACAATCCAAGATAAGGGTTAGTGTTAGTGTTAGTGTTAGTGTTAGGGTTAGGGTTAGGGTTAGGGTTAGGGTTAGAGTTAGGGTTAGGGTTAGGGTTAGGGTTAGGATGAATGAACACCGCAAGAACAATCCAAGATTAGGGTTAGGGTTAGGGTTAGGGTTAGGGTTAGGGTTAGGGTTAGGGTTAGGGTTAGGGTTAGGGTTAGGGTTAGGATGAATGAACACTACAAGAACAATCCAAGATAAGGGTTAGGGTTAGGGTTAGGGTTAGAGTTAGGGTTAGGGTTAGGGTTAGGGTTAGGGTTAGGGTTAGGGTTAGGGTGAATGAACACCGCAAGAACAATCCAAGAATAGGGTTAGGGTTAGCGTTAGGGTTAGGGTTAGGGTTAGGGTTAGGGTTAGGGTTAGGGTTAGGGTTAGGGT
>NW_028113146.1:762500-767500 GCF_964234715.1 Podarcis melisellensis | reverse complement strand
AAGAACAATCCAAGATTAGGGTTAGGGTTAGGGTTAGGGTTAGGGTTAGGGTTAGGGTTAGGGTTAGGGTTAGGGTTAGGGTTAGGGTTATGGTTAGGGTGAATGAACACCGCAAGAACAATCCAAGAATAGGGTTAGGGTTAGGGTTAGGGTTAGGGTTAGGGTTAGGATGAATGAACACCGCAAGAACAATCCAAGGTTAGGGTTAGGGTTAGGGTTAGGGTTAGGGTTAGGGTTAGGGTTAGGGTTAGGGTTAGGGTTAGGGTTAGGGTTAGGGTTAGGGTTAGGGTTAGGGTTAGGGTTAGGATGAATGAACACTACAAGAACAATCCAAGATTAGGGTTAGGGTTAGGGTTAGGGTTAGGGTTAGGGTTAGGGTTAGGGTTAGGATGAATGAACACCGCAAGAACAATCCAAGATTAGGGTTAGGGTTAGGGTTAGGGTTAGGGTTAGGGTTAGGGTTAGGGTTAGGGTTAGGGTGAATGAACACCGCAAGAAGAATCCAAGAATAGGGTTAGGGTTAGGGTTAGGGTTAGGGTTAGGGTTAGGGTGAATGAACACCGCAAGAACAATCCAAGAATAGGGTTAGGGTTAGGGTTAGGGTTAGGGTTAGGGTTAGGGTTAGGGTTAGGGTTAGGGTTAGGGTTAGGATGAATGAACACCGCAAGAACAATCCAAGGTTAGGGTTAGGGTTAGGGTTAGGGTTAGGGTTAGGGTTAGGGTTAGGGTTAGGGTTAGGATGAATGAACACTACACGAACAATCCAAGAATAGGGTTAGGGTTAGGGTTAGGGTTAGGGTTAGGGTTAGGGTTAGGGTTAGGGTTAGGGTTAGGGTTAGGATGAATGAACACCGCAAGAACAATCCAAGATTAGGGTTAGGGCTAGGGTTAGGGTTAGGGTTAGGGTTAGGATGAATGAACACTACAAGAACAATCCAAGGTTAGGGTTAGGGTTAGGGTTAGGGTTAGGGTTAGGGTTAGGGTTAGGGTTAGGGTTAGGGTTAGGGTTAGGGTGAATGAACACCGCAAGAACAATCCAAGATTAGGGTTAGGGTTAGGGTTAGGGTTAGGGTTAGGGTTAGGGTTAGGGTTAGGGTTAGGGTTAGGATGAATGAACACCACAAGAACAATCCAAGATTAGGGTTAGGGTTAGGGTTAGGGTTAGGGTTAGGGTTAGGGTTAGGGTTAGGGTTAGGGTTAGGGTTAGGGTTAGGGTGAATGAACACCGCAAGAACAATCCAAGAATAGGGTTAGGGTTAGGGTTAGGGTTAGGGTTAGGGTTAGGGTTAGGGTTAGGGTTAGGGTGAATGAACACCGCAAGAACAATCCAAGATTAGGGTTAGGGTTAGGGTTAGGGTTAGGGTGAATGAACACCGCAAGAACAATCCAGGAATAGGGTTAGGGTTAGGGTTAGGGTTAGGGTTAGGGTTAGGGTTAGGATGAACGAACACCGCAAGAACAATCCAAGATAAGGGTTAGTGTTAGTGTTAGTGTTAGTGTTAGTGTTAGGGTTAGGGTTAGGGTTAGGGTTAGGGTTAGGGTTAGGGTTAGGGTTAGGGTTAGGGTTAGGGTTAGGTTTAGGATGAATGAACACTGCAAGAACAAGCCAAGATTAGGGTTAGGGTTAGGGTTAGGGTTAGGATGAATGAACACTACAAGAACAATCCAAGATAAGGGTTAGGGTTAGGGTTAGGGTTAGGGTTAGGGTTAGGGTTAGGGTTAGGGTTAGGGTTAGGGTTCGAGTTAGGGTTAGGGTTAGGGTTAGGGTTAGGGTAAGGGTTAGGGTGAATGAACACCGCAAGAACAATCCAAGAATAGGGTTAGGGTTAGGGTTAGGGTTAGGGTTAGGGTTAGGGTTAGGGTTAGGGTTAGGGTTAGGGTTAGGGTTAGAGTGAATGAACACCGGAAGAACAATCCAAGAATAGGGTTAGGGTTAGGGTTAGGGTTAGGGTTAGAGTTAGGGTTAGGGTTAGGTTTAGGATGAATGAACACCGCAAGAACAATCCAAGATTAGGGTTAGGGTTAGGGTTAGGGTTAGGATGAATGAACACTACAAGAACAATCCAAGATTAGGGTTAGGGTTAGGGTTAGGGTTAGGGTTAGGGTTAGGGTTAGGGTTAGGGTTAGGGTTAGGGTTAGGGTTAGGGTGAATGAACACCGCAAGAACAATCCAAGATTAGGGTTAGGGTTAGGGTTAGGGTTAGGGTTAGGGTTAGGATGAATGAACACCACAAGAACAATCCAAGATTAGGGTTAGGGTTAGGGTTAGGGTTAGGGTTAGGGTTAGGGTTAGGGTTAGGGTTAGGGTTAGGGTTAGGGTGAATGAACACCGCAGGAACAATCCAAGAATAGGGTTAGGGTTAGGGTTAGGGTTAGGGTTAGGGTTAGGGTTAGGGTGAATGAACACCGCAAGAAGAATCCAAGATTAGGGTTAGGGTTAGGGTTAGGGTTAGGGTTAGGGTTAGGGTTAGGGTGAATGAACACCGCAAGAACAATCCAGGAATAGGGTTAGGGTTAGGGTTAGGGTTAGGGTTAGGGTTAGGGTTAGTGTGAATGAACACCGCAAGAACAATCCAAGATAAGGGTTAGTGTTAGTGTTAGTGTTAGTGTTAGTGTTAGGGTTAGGGTTAGGGTTAGGGTTAGGGTTAGGGTTAGAGTTAGTGTTAGGTTTAGGGTTAGGGTTAGGGTTAGGGTTAGGGTTAGGTTTAGGATGAATGAACACCGCAAGAACAAGCCAAGATTAGGGTTAGGGTTAGGGTTAGGGTTAGGATGAATGAACACTACAAGAACAATCCAAGATAAGGGTTAGGGTTAGGGTTAGGGTTAGGGTTAGGGTTAGGGTTAGGGTTAGGGTTAGGGTTAGAGTTAGGGTTAGGGTTAGGGTTAGGGTTAGGGTAAGGGTGAATGAACACCGCAAGAACAATCCAAGAATAGGGTTAGGGTTAGGGTTAGGGTTAGGGTTAGGGTTAGGGTTAGGGTTAGAGTTAGGGTTAGGGTTAGGGTTAGGTTTAGGATGAATGAACACCGCAAGAACAATCCAAGATTAGGGTTAGGGTTAGGGTTAGGATGAATGAACACTACAAGAACAATCTAAGATTAGGGTTAGGGTTAGGGTTAGGGTTAGGGTTAGGGTTAGGGTTAGGGTTAGGGTTAGGGTTAGGGTTAGGGTTAGGGTGAATGAACACCGCAAGAACAATCCAAGATTAGGGTTAGGGTTAGGATTAGGGTTAGGGTTAGGGTTAGGGTTAGGGTTAGGGTTAGGATGAATGAACACCGCAAGAACAATCTAAGATTAGGGTTAGGGTTAGGGTTAGGGTTAGGGTTAGGGTTAGGGTTAGGGTTAGGGTTAGGGTTAGGGTTAGGGTGAATGAACACCGCAAGAACAATCCAAGAATAGGGTTAGGGTTAGGGTTAGGGTTAGGGTTAGGGTTAGGATTAGGGTTAGGGTTAGGGTTAGGGTTAGGGTTAGGGTTAGGATGAATGAACACCGAAAGAACAATCCAAGATTAGGGTTAGGGTTAGGGTTAGGGTTAGGGTTAGGGTTAGGGTTAGGGTTAGGGTTAGGGTTAGGGTTAGGGTTAGGGTTAGGGTTAGGATGAATGAACACTGCAAGAACAATCCAAGAATAGGGTTAGGGTTAGGGTTAGGGTTAGGGTTAGGGTTAGGGTTAGGGTTAGGGTTAGGGTTAGGGTTAGGGTTAGGGTTAGGGTTAGGGTTAGGGTTAGGATGAATGAACACCGCAAGAACAATCCAAGATAAGGGTTAGTGTTAGTGTTAGTGTTAGGGTTAGGGTTAGGGTTAGGGTTAGGGTTAGGGTTAGGGTTAGGGTTAGGGTTAGGGTTAGGTTTAGGGTTAGGTTTAGGGTTAGGGTTAGGGTTAGGGTTAGGTTTAGGATGAATGAACACCGCAAGAACAAGCCAAGATTAGGGTTAGGGTTAGGGTTAGGGTTAGGATGAATGAACACTACAAGAACAATCCAAGATAAGGGTTAGGGTTAGGGTTAGGGTTAGGGTTAGGGTTAGGGTTAGGGTTAGAGTTAGGGTTAGGGTTAGGGTTAGGGTTAGGGTTAGGGTTAGGGTTAGGGTTAGGGTTAGGGTTAGGGTTAGGGTTAGGGTAAGGGTGAATGAACACCGCAAGAACAATCCAAGAATAGGGTTAGGGTTAGGGTTAGGGTTAGGGTTAGGGTTAGGGTTAGGGTTAGGGTTAGGGTTAGGGTTAGGGTTAGAGTTAGGGTTAGGGTTAGGGTTAGGTTTAGGATGAATTAACACCGCAAGAACAATCCAAGATTAGGGTTAGGGTTAGGGTTAGGGTTAGGATGAATGAACACTACAAGAACAATCCAAGATTAGGGTTAGGGTTAGGGTTAGGGTTATGGTTAGGGTTAGGGTTAGTGTTAGGGTGAATGAACACCGCAAGAACAATCCAAGATTAGGGTTAGGGTTAGGATTAGGGTTAGGGTTAGGGTTAGGGTTAGGATGAATGAACACCGCAAGAACAATCTAAGATTAGGGTTAGGGTTAGGGTTAGGGTTAGGGTTAGGGTTAGGGTTAGGGTTAGGGTTAGGGTTAGGGTTAGGGTTAGGGTTAGGGTTAGGGTTAGGGTTAGGGTTAGGATGAATGAACACTGCAAGAACAATCCAAGATAAGGGTTAGGGTTAGGGTTAGGGTTAGGGTTAGGGTTAGGGTTAGGATGAATGAACACTACAAGAACAATCCAAGATAAGGGTTAGGGTTAGGGTTAGGGTTAGGGTTAGGGTTAGGGTTAGGGTTAGGGTTAGAGTTAGGGTTAGGGTTAGGGTTAGGGTTAGGGTAAGGGTGAATGAACACCGCAAGAACAATCCAAGAATAGGGTTAGGGTTAGGGTTAGGGTTAGGGTTAGGGTTAGGGTTAGGGTTAGAGTTAGGGTTAGGGTTAGGGTTAGGTTTAGGATGAATGAACACCGCAAGAACAATCCAAGATTAGGGTTAGGGTTAGGGTTAGGGTTAGGATGAATGAACACTA
>NW_028113146.1:752500-757500 GCF_964234715.1 Podarcis melisellensis | reverse complement strand
AGGGTTAGGGTTAGGGTTAGGGTTAGGGTTAGGGTTAGGGTTAGGGTTAGGGTTAGGGTTAGGGTTAGGGTTAGGGTTAGGATGAATGAACACCGCAAGAACAATCCAAGATTAGGGTTAGGGTTAGGGTTAGGGTTAGGGTTAGGGTTAGGGTTAGGGTTAGGGTGAATGAACACCGCAAGAAGAATCCAAGAATAGGGTTAGGGTGAGGGTTAGGGTTAGGGTTAGGCTTAGGGTTAGGGTTAGGGTGAATGAACACCGCAAGAACAATCCAAGAATAGGGTTAGGGTTAGGGTTAGGGTTAGGGTTAGGGTTAGGGTGAATGAACACCACAAGAACAATCCAAGAATAGGGTTTGGGTTAGGGTTAGGGTTAGGGTTAGGGTTAGGGTTAGGATGAATGAACACCGCAAGAACAATCCAAGATTAGGGTTAGGGTTAGGGTTAGGGTTAGGGTTAGGGTTAGGGTTAGGGTTAGGGTTAGGGTTAGGGTTAGGGTTAGGATGAATGAACACTACAAGAACAATCCAAGAATAGGGTTAGGGTTAGGGTTAGGGTTAGCGTTAGGGTTAGGGTTAGGATTAGGATAAATGAACACCGCAAGAACAATCCAAGATTAGGGTTAGGGCTAGGGTTAGTGTTAGGGTTAGGGTTAGGGTTAGGGTGAATGAACACCGCAAGAACAATCCAAGATTAGGGTTAGGGTTAGGGTTAGGGTTAGGGTTAGGGTTAGGGTTAGGGTTAGGGTTAGGGTTAGGGTTAGGGTTAGGGTTAGGATGAATGAACACCACAAGAACAATCCAAGATTAGGGTTAGGGTTAGGGTTAGGGTTAGGGTTAGGGTTAGGGTTAGGGTTAGGGTTAGGGTTAGGGTTAGGGTTAGGGTGAATGAACACCGCAAGAACAATCCAAGAATAGGGTTAGGGTTAGGGTTAGGGTTAGGGTTAGGGTTAGGGTTAGGATGAATGAACACCGCAAGAACAATCCAAGGTTAGGGTTAGGGTTAGGGTTAGGGTTAGGGTTAGGGTTAGGGTTAGGGTTAGGGTTAGGGTTAGGGTTAGGGTTAGGATGAATGAACACTACAAGAACAATCCAAGATTAGGGTTAGGGTTAGGGTTAGGGTTAGGGTTAGGGTTAGGGTTAGGGTTAGGATGAATGAACACCGCAAGAACAATCCAAGATTAGGGTTAGGGTTAGGGTTAGGGTTAGGGTTAGGGTTAGGGTTAGGGTTAGGGTTAGGGTGAATGAACACCGCAAGAAGAATCCAAGAATAGGGTTAGGGTTAGGGTTAGGGTTAGGGTTAGGGTTAGGGTGAATGAACACCGCAAGAACAATCCAAGAATAGGGTTAGGGTTAGGGTTAGGGTTAGGGTTAGGGTTAGGGTTAGGGTTAGGGTTAGGGTTAGGGTTAGGGTTAGGATGAATGAACACCGCAAGAACAATCCAAGGTTAGGGTTAGGGTTAGGGTTAGGGTTAGGGTTAGGGTTAGGGTTAGGGTTAGGGTTAGGGTTAGGGTTAGGGTTAGGGTTAGGGTTAGGATGAATGAACACTACACGAACAATCCAAGAATAGGGTTAGGGTTAGGGTTAGGGTTAGGGTTAGGGTTAGGGTTAGGGTTAGGGTTAGGATGAATGAACACCGCAAGAACAATCCAAGATTAGGGTTAGGGCTAGGGTTAGGGTTAGGGTTAGGGTTAGGATGAATGAACACTACAAGAACAATCCAAGGTTAGGGTTAGGGTTAGGGTTAGGGTTAGGGTTAGGGTTAGGGTTAGGGTTAGGGTGAATGAACACCGCAAGAACAATCCAAGATTAGGGTTAGGGTTAGGGTTAGGGTTAGGGTTAGGGTTAGGGTTAGGGTTAGGGTTAGGATGAATGAACACCACAAGAACAATCCAAGATTAGGGTTAGGGTTAGGGTTAGGGTTAGGGTTAGGGTTAGGGTTAGGGTTAGGGTTAGGGTTAGGGTTAGGGTGAATGAACACCGCAAGAACAATCCAAGAATAGGGTTAGGGTTAGGGTTAGGGTTAGGGTTAGGGTTAGGGTTAGGGTGAATGAACACCGCAAGAACAATCCAAGATTAGGGTTAGGGTTAGGGTTAGGGTTAGGGTTAGGGTGAATGAACACCGCAAGAACAATCCAGGAATAGGGTTAGGGTTAGGGTTAGGGTTAGGGTTAGGGTTAGGGTTAGGGTTAGGATGAACGAACACCGCAAGAACAATCCAAGATAAGGGTTAGTGTTAGTGTTAGTGTTAGTGTTAGTGTTAGTGTTAGTGTTAGTGTTAGGGTTAGGGTTAGGGTTAGGGTTAGGGTTAGGGTTAGGGTTAGGGTTAGGGTTAGGTTTAGGATGAATGAACACCGCAAGAACAAGCCAAGATTAGGGTTAGGGTTAGGGTTAGGGTTAGGGTTAGGGTTAGGGTTAGGGTTAGGGTTAGGGTTAGGGTTAGGGTTAGAGTTAGGGTTAGGGTTAGGGTTAGGGTTAGGGTAAGGGTTAGGGTGAATGAACACCGCAAGAACAATCCAAGAATAGGGTTAGGGTTAGGGTTAGGGTTAGGGTTAGGGTTAGGGTTAGGGTTAGGGTTAGGGTTAGAGTGAATGAACACCGGAAGAACAATCCAAGAATAGGGTTAGGGTTAGGGTTAGGGTTAGGGTTAGAGTTAGGGTTAGGGTTAGGTTTAGGATGAATGAACACCGCAAGAACAATCCAAGATTAGGGTTAGGGTTAGGGTTAGGGTTAGGATGAATGAACACTACAAGAACAATCCAAGATTAGGGTTAGGGTTAGGGTTAGGGTTAGGGTTAGGGTTAGGGTTAGGGTTAGGGTTAGGGTTAGGGTTAGGGTTAGGGTTAGGGTGAATGAACACCGCAAGAACAATCCAAGATTAGGGTTAGGGTTAGGGTTAGGGTTAGGGTTAGGGTTAGGATGAATGAACACCACAAGAACAATCCAAGATTAGGGTTAGGGTTAGGGTTAGGGTTAGGGTTAGGGTTAGGGTTAGGGTTAGGGTTAGGGTTAGGGTGAATGAACACCGCAGGAACAATCCAAGAATAGGGTTAGGGTTAGGGTTAGGGTTAGGGTTAGGGTTAGGGTTAGGGTGAATGAACACCGCAAGAACAATCCAAGATTAGGGTTAGGGTTAGGGTTAGGGTTAGGGTTAGGGTTAGGGTTAGGGTTAGGGTGAATGAACACCGCAAGAACAATCCAGGAATAGGGTTAGGGTTAGGGTTAGGGTTAGGGTTAGGATGAATGAACACCGCAAGAACAATCCAAGATAAGGGTTAGTGTTAGTGTTAGTGTTAGGGTTAGGGTTAGGGTTAGGGTTAGGGTTAGGGTTAGGGTTAGAGTTAGTGTTAGGTTTAGGGTTAGGGTTAGGGTTAGGGTTAGGGTTAGGTTTAGGATGAATGAACACCGCAAGAACAAGCCAAGATTAGGGTTAGGGTTAGGGTTAGGGTTAGGATGAATGAACACTACAAGAACAATCCAAGATAAGGGTTAGGGTTAGGGTTAGGGTTAGGGTTAGGGTTAGGGTTAGGGTTAGGGTTAGGGTTAGAGTTAGGGTTAGGGTTAGGGTTAGGGTTAGGGTAAGGGTGAATGAACACCGCAAGAACAATCCAAGAATAGGGTTAGGGTTAGGGTTAGGGTTAGGGTTAGGGTTAGGGTTAGGGTGAATGAACACCGCAAGAACAATCCAAGATTAGGGTTAGGGTTAGGGTTAGGGTTAGGGTTAGGGTTAGGGTTAGGGTTAGGGTTAGGGTGAATGAACACCGCAAGAACAATCCAGGAATAGGGTTAGGGTTAGGGTTAGGGTTAGGGTTAGGGTTAGGGTTAGGATGAATGAACACCGCAAGAACAATCCAAGATAAGGGTTAGTGTTAGTGTTAGTGTTAGTGTTAGGGTTAGGGTTAGGGTTAGGGTTAGGGTTAGGGTTAGGGTTAGAGTTAGTGTTAGGTTTAGGGTTAGGGTTAGGGTTAGGGTTAGGGTTAGGTTTAGGATGAATGAACACCGCAAGAACAAGCCAAGATTAGGGTTAGGGTTAGGGTTAGGGTTAGGATGAATGAACACTACAAGAACAATCCAAGATAAGGGTTAGGGTTAGGGTTAGGGTTAGGGTTAGGGTTAGGGTTAGGGTTAGGGTTAGGGTTAGGGTTAGAGTTAGGGTTAGGGTTAGGGTTAGGGTTAGGGTAAGGGTGAATGAACACCGCAAGAACAATCCAAGAATAGGGTTAGGGTTAGGGTTAGGGTTAGGGTTAGGGTTAGGGTTAGGGTTAGGGTTAGAGTTAGGGTTAGGGTTAGGGTTAGGTTTAGGATGAATGAACACCGCAAGAACAATCCAAGATTAGGGTTAGGGTTAGGGTTAGGGTTAGGATGAATGAACACTACAAGAACAATCTAAGATTAGGGTTAGGGTTAGGGTTAGGGTTAGGGTTAGGGTTAGGGTGAATGAACACCGCAAGAACAATCCAAGATTAGGGTTAGGGTTAGGATTAGGGTTAGGGTTAGGGTTAGGGTTAGGGTTAGGGTTAGGATGAATGAACACCGCAAGAACAATCTAAGATTAGGGTTAGGGTTAGGGTTAGGGTTAGGGTTAGGGTTAGGGTTAGGGTTAGGGTTAGGGTTAGGGTGAATGAACACCGCAAGAACAATCCAAGAATAGGGTTAGGGTTAGGGTTAGGGTTAGGGTTAGGGTTAGGGTTAGGATTAGGGTTAGGGTTAGGGTTAGGATGAATGAACACCGAAAGAACAATCCAAGATTAGGGTTAGGGTTAGGGTTAGGGTTAGGGTTAGGGTTAGGGTTAGGGTTAGGGTTAGGGTTAGGGTTAGGGTTAGGATGAATGAACACTGCAAGAACAATCCAAGAATAGGGTTAGGGTTAGGGTTAGGGTTAGGGTTAGGGTTAGGGTTAGGGTTAGGGTTAGGATGAATGAACACCGCAAGAACAATCCAAGATAAGGGTTAGTGTTAGTGTTAGGGTTAGGGTTAGGGTTAGGGTTAGGGTTAGGGTTA
>NW_028113146.1:732500-740000 GCF_964234715.1 Podarcis melisellensis | reverse complement strand
TAGGGTTAGGGTTAGGATGTATGAACACCGCAAGAACAATCCAAGATTAGGGTTAGGGTTAGGGTTAGGGTTAGGGTTAGGGTTAGGGTTAGGGTTAGGGTTAGGGTTAGGGTTAGGGTTAGGATGAATGAACACTACAAGAACAATCCAAGATAAGGGTTAGGGTTAGGGTTAGGGTTAGGGTTAGAGTTAGGGTTAGGGTTAGGGTTAGGGTTAGGGTTAGGGTTAGGGTAAGGGTTAGGGTGAATGAACACCGCAAGAACAATCCAAGAATAGGGTTAGGGTTAGGGTTAGGGTTAGGGTTAGGGTTAGGGTTAGGGTTAGGGTTAGAGTGAATGAACACCGCAAGAACAATCCAAGAATAGGGTTAGGGTTAGGGTTAGGGTTAGGGTTAGGTTTAGGATGAATGAACACCGCAAGAACAATCCAAGATTAGGGTTAGGATTAGGGTTAGGGTTAGGGTTAGGGTTAGGGTTAGGGTTAGGGTTAGGATTAGGGTTAGGGTTAGGGTTAGGGTAAGGGTTAGGGTTAGGGTTAGGGTGAATGAACACCGCAAGAACATTCCAAGAATAGGGTTAGGGTTAGGGTTAGGGTTAGGGTTAGGGTTAGGGTTAGGGTTAGGGTTAGGATGAATGAACACCACAAGAACAATCCAAGAATAGGGTTAGGGTTAGGGTTAGGGTTAGGGTTAGGTTTAGGATGAATGAACACCGCAAGAACAATCCAAGATTAGGGTTAGGGTTAGGGTTAGGGTTAGGGTTAGGGTTAGGGTTAGGGTTAGGGTTAGGGTTAGGGTTAGGATGAATGAACACCGCAAGAACAATCCAAGATTAGGGTTAGGGTTAGGGTTAGGGTTAGGGTTAGGGTTAGGGTTAGGGTTAGGGTTAGGGTTAGGGTTAGGGTTAGGATGAATGAACACCACAAGAACAATCCAAGATTAGGGTTAGGGTTAGGGTTAGGGTTAGGGTTAGGGTTAGGGTTAGGGTTAGGGTTCGGGTTAGGGTTAGGGTTAAGGTTAGGTTTAGGGTTAGGGTTAGGGTGAATGAACACCGCAAGAACAATCCAAGATAAGGGTTAGTGTTAGTGTTAGGGTTAGGGTTAGGGTTAGGGTTAGGGTTAGGGTTAGGGTTAGGGTAAGAGTTAGGGTTAGGGTTAGGATGTATGAACACCGCAAGAACAATCCAAGATTAGGGTTAGGGTTAGGGTTAGGGTTAGGGTTAGGGTTAGGGTTAGGGTTAGGGTTAGGGTTAGGGTTAGGATGAATGAACACTACAAGAACAATCCAAGATAAGGGTTAGGGTTAGGGTTAGGGTTAGGGTTAGAGTTAGGGTTAGGGTTAGGGTTAGGGTTAGGGTTAGGGTTAGGGTAAGGGTTAGGGTGAATGAACACCGCAAGAACAATCCAAGAATAGGGTTAGGGTTAGGGTTAGGGTTAGGGTTAGGGTTAGGGTTAGGGTTAGGGTTAGAGTGAATGAACACCGCAAGAACAATCCAAGAATAGGGTTAGGGTTAGGGTTAGGGTTAGGGTTAGGTTTAGGATGAATGAACACCGCAAGAACAATCCAAGATTAGGGTTAGGATTAGGGTTAGGGTTAGGGTTAGGGTTAGGGTTAGGATTAGGGTTAGGGTTAGGGTTAGGGTAAGGGTTAGGGTTAGGGTTAGGGTTAGGGTTAGGGTGAATGAACACCGCAAGAACATTCCAAGAATAGGGTTAGGGTTAGGGTTAGGGTTAGGGTTAGGGTTAGGGTTAGGGTTAGGGTTAGGATGAATGAACACCACAAGAACAATCCAAGAATAGGGTTAGGGTTAGGGTTAGGGTTAGGGTTAGGTTTAGGATGAATGAACACCGCAAGAACAATCCAAGATTAGGGTTAGGGTTAGGGTTAGGGTTAGGGTTAGGGTTAGGGTTAGGGTTAGGGTTAGGATGAATGAACACCACAAGAACAATCCAAGATTAGGGTTAGGGTTAGGGTTAGGGTTAGGGTTAGGGTTAGGGTTAGGGTTAGGGTTAGGGTTAGGGTTCGGGTTAGGGTTAAGGTTAGGTTTAGGGTTAGGGTTAGGGTGAATGAACACCGCAAGAACAATCCAAGAATAGGGTTAGGGTTAGGGTTAGGGTTAGGGTTAGGGTTAGGGTTAGGGTTAGGGTGAATGAACACCGCAAAAACAATCCAAGAATAGGGTTAGGGTTAGGGTTAGGGTTAGGGTTAGGGTTAGGGTTAGGGTTAGGGTTAGGGTTAGGGTTAGGATGAATGAACACCGCAAGAACAATCCAAGATAAGGGTTAGTGTTAGTGTTAGTGTTAGGGTTAGGGTTAGGGTTAGGGTTAGGGTTAGGGTTAGGGTTAGGGTTAGGGTTAGGGTTAGGGTTAGAGTTAGGGTTAGGGTTAGGATGTATGAACACCGCAAGAACAATCCAAGATTAGGGTTAGGGTTAGGGTTAGGGTTAGGGTTAGGGTTAGGGTTAGGGTTAGGGTTAGGGTTAGGATGAATGAACACTACAAGAACAATCCAAGATAAGGGTTAGGGTTAGGGTTAGGGTTAGGGTTAGAGTTAGGGTTAGGGTTAGGGTTAGGGTTAGGGTTAGGGTTAGGGTTAGGGTTAGGGTTAGGGTTAGGGTAAGGGTTAGGGTGAATGAACACCGCAAGAACAATCCAAGAATAGGGTTAGGGTTAGGGTTAGGGTTAGGGTTAGGGTTAGGGTTAGGGTTAGGGTTAGGGTTAGGGTTAGAGTGAATGAACACCGGAAGAACAATCCAAGAATAGGGTTAGGGTTAGGGTTAGGGTTAGGTTAGGTTAGGGTTAGGGTTAGGGTTAGGGTTAGAGTTAGGGTTAGGGTTAGGTTTAGGATGAATGAACACCGCAAGAACAATTCAAGATTAGGGTTAGGGTTAGGGTTAGGGTTAGGGTTAGGGTTAGGATGAATGAACACTACAAGAACAATCCAAGATTAGGGTTAGGGTTAGGGTTAGGGTTAGGGTTAGGGTTAGGGTTAGGGTTAGGGTTAGGGTTAGGGTGAATGAACACCGCAAGAACAATCCAAGATTAGGGTTAGGGTTAGGATTAGGGTTAGGATTAGGGTTAGGGTTAGGGTTAGGATGAATGAACACTGCAAGAACAATCCAAGATTAGGGTTAGGGTTAGGGTTAGGGTTAGGGTTAGGGTTAGGGTGAATGAACACCGCAAGAACAATCCAAGAATAGGGTTAGGGTTAGGGTTAGGGTTAGGGTTAGGGTTAGGGTTAGGGTTAGGGTTAGGGTTAGGGTTAGGATTAGGGTTAGGGTTAGGGTTAGGGTTAGGGTAAGGGTTAGGGTTAGGGTTAGGGTGAATGAACACCGCAAGAACATTCCAAGAATAGGGTTAGGGTTAGGGTTAGGGTTAGGGTTAGGGTTAGGGTTAGGGTTAGGATGAATGAACACCACAAGAACAATCCAAGAATAGGGTTAGGGTTAGGGTTAGGGTTAGGGTTAAGGTTAGGGTTAGGGTTAGGGTTAGGGTTAGGGTTAGGATGAATGAACACCGCAAGAACAATCCAAGATAAGGGTTAGGGTTAGGGTTAGGGTTAGGGTTAGGGTTAGGGTTAGGGTTAGGGTTAGGGTGAATGAACACCGCAAGAACAATCCAAGATTAGGGTTAGGGTTAGGGTTAGGGTTAGGGTTAGGGTTAGGGTTAGGGTTAGGGTTAGGGTTAGGGTTAGGGTTAGGATGAATGAACACCACAAGAACAATCCAAGATTAGGGTTAGGGTTAGGGTTAGGGTTAGGGTTAGCGTGAATGAACACCGCAAGAACAATCCAAGAATAGGGTTAGGGTTAGGGTTAGGGTTAGGGTTAGGGTTAGGGTTAGGGTTAGGGTTAGGGTTAGGGTTAGGATTAGGGTTAGGGTTAGGGTTAGGGTTAGGGTTAGGGTGAATGAACACCGCAAGAACAATCCAAGAATAGGGTTAGGGTTAGGGTTAGGGTTAGGGTTAGGGTTAGGGTTAGGGTTAGGGTTAGGGTTAGGATGTATGAACACTACAAGAACAATCCAAGATAAGGGTTAGGGTTAGGGTTAGGGTTAGGGTTAGAGTTAGGGTTAGGGTTAGGGTTAGGGTTAGGGTTAGGGTTAGGGTTAGGGTTAGGGTGAATGAACACCGCAAGAACAATCGAAGAATAGGGTTAGGGTTAGGGTTAGGGTTAGGGTTAGGGTTAGGGTTAGGGTTAGAGTGAATGAACACCGGAAGAACAATCCAAGAATAGGGTTAGGGTTAGGGTTAGGGTTAGGGTTAGGGTTAGGGTTAGGCTTAGGGTTAGGGTTAGGGTTAGGGTTAGGGTTAGGTTAGGGTTAGGGTTAGGGTTAGGGTTAGGGTTAGGGTTAGGGTTAGGATGAATGAACACCGCAAGAACAATCCAAGATTAGGGTTAGGGTTAGGGTTAGGGTTAGGGTTAGGGTTAGGGTTAGGGTTAGGGTTAGGGTTAGGATTAGGGTTAGGGTTAGGGGGAATGAACACCGCAAGAACAATCCAAGAATACGGTTAGGGTTAGGGTTAGGGTTAGGGTTAGGGTTAGGATTAGGGTTAGGGTTAGTGTTAGGGTAAGGGTTAGGGTTAGGGTTAGGGTGAATGAACACCGCAAGAACATTCCAAGAATAGGGTTAGGGTTAGGGTTAGGGTTAGGGTTAGGGTTAGGGTTAGGGTTAGGGTTAGGGTTAGGGTTAGGGTGAATGAACACCGCAAGAACAATCCAAGATTAGGGTTAGGGTTAGGATTAGGGTTAGGATTAGGGTTAGGGTTAGGGTTAGGGTTAGGATGAATGAACACTGCAAGAACAATCCAAGATTAGGGTTAGGGTTAGGGTTAGGGTTAGGGTTAGGGTTAGGGTTAGGGTGAATGAACACCGCAAGAACAATCCAAGAATAGGGTTAGGGTTAGGGTTAGGGTTAGGGTTAGGGTTAGGGTTAGGGTTAGGGTTAGGGTTAGGGTTAGGGTTAGGATTAGGGTTAGGGTTAGGGTTAGGGTAAGGGTTAGGGTTAGGGTTAGGGTGAATGAACACCGCAAGAACATTCCAAGAATAGGGTTAGGGTTAGGGTTAGGGTTAGGGTTAGGGTTAGGGTTAGGGTTAGGATGAATGAACACCACAAGAACAATCCAAGAATAGGGTTAGGGTTAGGGTTAGGGTTAGGGTTAGGGTTAGGGTTAGGGTTAGGGTTAGGGTTAGGATGAATGAACACCGCAAGAACAATCCAAGATAAGGGTTAGGGTTAGGGTTAGGGTTAGGGTTAGGGTTAGGGTTAGGGTTAGGGTGAATGAACACCGCAAGAACAATCCAAGATTAGGGTTAGGGTTAGGGTTAGGGTTAGGGTTAGGGTTAGGGTTAGGGTTAGGGTTAGGGTTAGGGTTAGGGTTAGGATGAATGAACACCACAAGAACAATCCAAGATTAGGGTTAGGGTTAGGGTTAGGGTTAGGGTTAGGGTTAGGGTTAGGGTTAGGGTTAGGGTTAGGGTGAATGAACACCGCAAGAACAATCCAAGAATAGGGTTAGGGTTAGGGTTAGGGTTAGGGTTAGGGTTAGGGTTAGGGTTAGGGTTAGGGTTAGGGTTAGGGTTAGGGTGAATGAACACCGCAAGAACAATCCAAGAATAGGGTTAGGGTTAGGGTTAGGGTTAGGGTTAGGGTTAGGGTTAGGGTTAGGGTTAGGGTTAGGGTTAGGATTAGGGTTAGGGTTAGGGGGAATGAACACCGCAAGAACAATCCAAGAATACGGTTAGGGTTAGGGTTAGGGTTAGGGTTAGGGTTAGGATTAGGGTTAGGGTTAGTGTTAGGGTAAGGGTTAGGGTTAGGGTTAGGGTGAATGAACACCGCAAGAACATTCCAAGAATAGGGTTAGGGTTAGGGTTAGGGTTAGGGTTAGGGTTAGGGTTAGGGTTAGGGTTAGGGTTAGGGTTAGGGTGAATGAACACCGCAAGAACAATCCAAGATTAGGGTTAGGGTTAGGATTAGGGTTAGGATTAGGGTTAGGGTTAGGGTTAGGGTTAGGATGAATGAACACTGCAAGAACAATCCAAGATTAGGGTTAGGGTTAGGGTTAGGGTTAGGGTTAGGGTTAGGGTTAGGGTTAGGGTTAGGGTTAGGGTTAGGGTGAATGAACACCGCAAGAACAATCCAAGAATAGGGTTAGGGTTAGGGTTAGGGTTAGGGTTAGGGTTAGGGTTAGGGTTAGGGTTAGGGTTAGGATTAGGGTTAGGGTTAGGGTTAGGGTAAGGGTTAGGGTTAGGGTTAGGGTGAATGAACACCGCAAGAACATTCCAAGAATAGGGTTAGGGTTAGGGTTAGGGTTAGGGTTAGGGTTAGGGTTAGGGTTAGGGTTAGGGTTAGGGTTAGGATGAATGAACACCACAAGAACAATCCAAGAATAGGGTTAGGGTTAGGGTTAGGGTTAGGGTTAGGGTTAGGGTTAGGGTTAGGATGAATGAACACCGCAAGAACAATCCAAGATAAGGGTTAGGGTTAGGGTTAGGGTTAGGGTTAGGGTTAGGGTTAGGGTTAGGGTTAGGGTGAATGAACACCGCAAGAACAATCCAAGATTAGGGTTAGGGTTAGGGTTAGGGTTAGGGTTAGGGTTAGGGTTAGGGTTAGGGTTAGGGTTAGGATGAATGAACACCACAAGAACAATCCAAGATTAGGGTTAGGGTTAGGGTTAGGGTTAGGGTTAGGGTTAGGGTTAGGGTTAGGGTTAGGGTTAGGGTTAGGGTGAATGAACACCGCAAGAACAATCCAAGAATAGGGTTAGGGTTAGGGTTAGGGTTAGGGTTAGGGTTAGGGTTAGGGTTAGGGTTAGGGTTAGGGTTAGGGTTAGGGTGAATGAACACCGCAAGAACAATCCAAGAATAGGGTTAGGGTTAGGGTTAGGGTTAGGGTTAGGGTTAGGGTTAGGGTTAGGGTTAGGGTTAGGGTTAGGGTTAGGATGAATGAACACCGCAAGAACAATCCAAGATAAGGGTTATTGTTAGTGTTAGTGTTAGAGTTAGTGTTAGGGTTAGGGTTAGGGTTAGGGTTAGGGTTAGGGTTAGAGTTAGGGTTAGGGTTAGGGTTAGGGTTAGGGTTAGGGTTAGGATGTATGAACACCGCAAGAACAATCCAAGATTAGGGTTAGGGTTAGGGTTAGGGTTAGGGTTAGGGTTAGGGTTAGGGTTAGGGTTAGGGTTAGGGTTAGGGTTAGGGTTAGGGTTAGGATGAATGAACACTACAAGAACAATCCAAGATAAGGGTTAGGGTTAGGGTTAGGGTTAGGGTTAGGGTTAGGGTTAGGGTTAGGGTGAATGAACACCGCAAGAACAATCCAAGAATAGGGTTAGGGTTAGGGTTAGGGTTAGGGTTAGGGTTAGGGTTAGGTTTAGAGTGAATGAACACCGGAAGAACAATCCAAGAATAGGGTTAGGGTTAGGGTTAGGGTTAGGGTTAGGGTTAGGGTTAGGGTTAGGGTTAGGGTTAGGCTTAGAGTTAGGGTTAGGGTTAGGGTTAGGGTTAG